>NC_081280.1:143217-187036 GCF_030490865.1 Poecile atricapillus
TAGTGGGGGAGGGGCGGAGCGGGATGTGGGGGGAGGGGAGAGGGGGAGGGGAGGGGCCGAGGCCCCAAATGTGTGGGGCAGGAACGTGGGGGGGTCCCGATCTGTGGGGCTGGGACAGGGGAGACCCCAAATCTGTGGGGGCCCATGCTCTGGACACCCCAAATCTGTGGGGCAGAGACACCAGAGACCCCCCCAAATCTATGGGGCAGAGTCACGGACACCCCAAATCTGTGGGGCAGAGACGGGAGGGAACCCAAATCTGTGGGGCAGAGTCATGGACACCCCAAATCCGTGGGTCTGGGTCATGGAAACCCCTGGACACCCCAAATCCGTGGGGCAGAGACACCAGGGACCCCCCAAATCTGTGGGGCTAGGTTATGGAAACCCCAAATCTATGGGGCAGAGTCACGGACCCCCCAAATCTGTGGGGCAGAGTCATGGACACCCCAAATCTGTGGGGCAGAGTCACGGACACCCCCAAATCTGTGGGGCTGGGTCATGGACACCCCAAATCTATGGGGCAGAGTCATGGACACCCCAAATCTGTGGGGCAGAGACACCAGGGACCCCCCCAAATTTGTGGGGCTGGGTCATGGGAACCCCAAATCTATGGGGCAGAGTCATGGACACCCCAAATCTGTGGGGCAGAGTCACGGACACCCCAAATCCGTGGGGCGCAGCCTCCCCCCAATCTCTGGGGCGCAACCCCCAAACCCGGGGTGGGGGGAGGGGAGGGAGGGTCCCCCCCCACCCCGAGCCGGGGTCAGTGGGGCAGAGGTGGGGGTGGGGCGGCCTCGGGTGCCCATAATTGGGGGGCGGGGGCGGGCGCCCCACATTCCTGGGCCGGGCCGCCGCCCCTCCCCCCGCCCCGGAGGGAATTGTGGGGGTGGGGCGGGGATAAAGGGGGGACCCCCCGGGCTGGGGCCCCGCACCCACCCGGGATGGAGCGGGGGCTGCGGCTGCTGCTGGCGCTGGGAGCCCTCCTGGGGGGTCTGTGGGGGGAGCTGGGGGGCTGGGGGGGATGTGGGGGGCTGGGGGGGGATGGGGGATGGGATCTGGGGGGCTGGGGGGATGGGGGATGGGATATGGGGGGCTGGGGGGCTGGGGGTGATGTGGGGGGCTGGGGGGATGGGGGGATGTGTGGGGTGTGTGGGGCTGGGGGATTGGGGCTATGGGGGGCTGGGGGGATGGGGGATGGGATATGGGGGGCTGGGGGGATGGAGGGGGTGATGTGGGGGGTTGGGGGGCTGTGGGTGCTATGGGGGGATGGGATATGGGGGGCTGGGGGGATGGGGGATGGGATATGGGGGTGATGTGGGGGGTCTGTGGGGTTATGGGGGATGTGGGGGGCCGGGGGGTGTGTGGGGTGATTTGGGGGGCTGGGGGGACTATGGGGGGCTGGGGGTGCTGGGGGTTTCTGGGGGGGTTGGGGGGCTATGGGCGCTATGGGGTGTGGGGGTTGGGGGGCTGGGGGTGCTGTGGGGTGGGGAGGGGTCTGTGGGGGGCTGGGGAGGTTCTGGGGGAGCTTCTGGGTCTCTATGGGGTCTCTATGGGGTCTCTATGGGGTCTCTATGGGGCTCTATGGGGTCTCTTTGGGGTCTCTATGGGGTTCTGATGGGGGTCTCTATGGGGTCTATGGGGCAGGGGGGTCTCTATGGGGTCTCTATGGGGCAGTGGGGGCTCTCTGTGGGATCTCTATGGGGTCTCTATGGGGTCTCTATGGGGTCTCTATGGGGTCTCTTTGGGGTCTCTATGGGGTTCTGATGGGGTCTCTATGGGGTCTATGAGGTCTCTATGGGGCAGAGGGGTCTCTATGGGGCACTCAGGGGGGTCTGTGGGGTCTCTATGGGGTCTATGGGGCAGTGGGGGGGTCTCTAAGAGGTCTCTATGGGGTTTGGGGTCTCTATGGGGTCTCTATGGGGTCTCTATGGGGCACTCAGGGGGTTATGTGGGATCTATGGGGCAGGGGGGTCTCTATGGGATCTATGGGGCACAGGGGGGTCTCTATGGGGCAGAGGGGTCCCTATGGGGTCTCTATGGGGTCTCTATGGGATCTATGGGGCAGGGGGGGTCCCTATGGGGCACAGGGGGGTCTCTATGGGGCAGGGGGGGTCCCTATGGGGTCTGGGGTCTCCATGGGGCACTCAGGGGGTTCCCCACCCCCACCCTGACCCCTCCCCCCCCCCTCTCTCTCTCTCTCCCCCTCCCCCCACAGCTCTGAGCCCCCCCCTCTGGGCCGCCCCCACCTTCCCCTCCCCCACCCCCCTCTGCTCCCCCCCCCCGCCGCCCCTCCCCCCCGCGCCCGCCCCTCCCCCCCTCCCCCCGGACTGCCCCGGCGATGACGTCACCGAAAGGGGCGGGGCCACGGAGGGACCAGGGGGCCTTGGGGACATCGAGGGACACCTGAGTGACGTCACCGGAGGTGCCACCACGGCCGTGACCTCGGGGCCAGCGTCCCCAGGAGGTGACAAAGTCCTGGTGGCCACCAGAGGGGACGTGGCCATGGAGGGGGACACAGGGACCGGGTGTCACCGGTGGCCTTGGGGACACTTTGGGACACCTCAATGATGTCACCGGAGATGCCACCACCATGGTGACCTCTGTCCCAGCGTCCCCAGGAGGTGACAAAGTCCTGGTGGCCCCAGGTGGGGACGTGGCCATGGAGGGGACAGCCCAGCCCGGTGCCACCAACTGCTCCTGGGACACTTTGGGACACCTCAGTGACGTCACCGGAGATGCCACCACGGCCGTGACCTCTGTCCCAGCGTCCCCAGGAGGTGACAAAGTCCTGGTGGCCACCGCTGGGGACGTGGCCATGGAGGGGACAGAAGACCCGAGTGCCACCGGTGACCCCAGGGACACTTTGGGATGCGTCACTGAAGCCTCTGGAGATGCCACCACCATGGTGACCTCTGTCCCAGCGTCCCCAGGAGGTGACAAAGTCCTGGTGGCCACCGCAGGGGGCGTGGCCATGGCGGTGACCGAAGCCCCAGGTGCCACCAACTGCTCCTGGGACACTTTGGGACGTGTCCCCGATGTCCCCGGAGATGCCACCACCACAAGTGGAGACGTGACCACGTCCCCAGGAGGTGACAAAGTCCTGGTGGCCACCGCTGGGGGCGTGGCCATGGAGGGGACAGAAGACCCAAGTGCCACCGGTGACCCCAGGGACACTTTGGGACACCTCAATGATGTCACTGGAGATGCCACCACCACGGTGACCTCTGTCCCAGCGTCCCCAGGAGGTGACAAAGTCCTGGTGGCCCCAGGTGGGGACGTGGCCATGGAGGTGACGGCCCAGCCCGGTGCCACCAACTGCTCCAGGGACACTTTGGGACACCTCAGTGACGTCATTGAAGATGCCACCAGCACAACTGGAGCCGTGACCACGTCCCCAGGAGGTGACAAAGTCCTGGTGGCCACCACAGGGGGCGTGGCCATGGAGGTGACCGAAGACCCGAGTGCCACCGGTGACCCCAGGGACACTTTGGGACACCTCAATGACGTCATTGAAGATGCCACCACCATGGTGACCTCTGTCCCAGCGTCCCCAGGAAGTGACAAAGTCCTGGTGGCCACCAGTGGGGACGTGGCCATGGAGGTGACCGAAGACCCAAGTGCCACCGGTGACCCCAGGGACACTTTGGGACGCGTCACCGAAGCCCCTGGAGATGCCACCACCACGGTGACCTCTGATCCAGTGTCCCCAGGAGGTGACAAGGTCCTGGTGGCCCCAGGTGGGGACGTGGCCATGGAGGGGACGGCCCAGCCCGGTGCCACCAACTGCTCCTGGGACACTTTGGGACGTGTCCCCGATGTCCCCGGAGATGCCACCACCACAACGGGAGCCGTGACCACGTCCCCAGGAAGTGACAAATCCCTGCTGGGCCCTGGTGGGGACGTGGCCATGGAGGGGACAGCCCAGCCCAGTGCCACCAACTGCTCCTGGGACACTTTGGGACACCTCAGTGATGTCACCAGAGATGCCACCAGCACAACTGGAGTCGTGACCACGTCCCCAGGAAGTGACAAAGTCCTGGTGGCCACCAATAGAGAGGTGGCCATGGAGGTGACCGAAGACCCGAGTGCCACCGGTGACCCCAGGGACACTTTGGGACACCTCAATGACGTCACCGGAGATGCCACCACCACAACTGGAGTCGTGACCACGTCCCCAGGAGGTGACAAAATCCTGGTGGCCACCCCTGGGGGCGTGGCCATGGAGGGGACAGAAGACCCAAGTGCCACCGGTGACCCCAGGGACACTTTGGGACGCGTCCCCGAAGCCCCCGGAGATGCCACCACCATCGCTGTCACCTCCGTCCCCTCCCCCCCAGGAGGAGGTGACAAAGTCCCGGCGGCCACCGCGGGGGGCGTGGCCTCGGCCGCCACCTCGGGTGACGTCACCGCGGGCGATGACGTCACCGCCGCCATCATGGTGGCGCCGGGCGGGGCCATCTCGGTGGGGGGTCCCGGGGTCAACCCCCGCCCCCCGTGACGTCACCGCCGCCGCCCCTCCCCCTCCCCCACCCCGCTGCCGCCCCCCCCCCCCTCCCCCGCCGCCTTCCCCGTCACCGCCGCCCCTCCCCCACCCGGCCCCCCCGGGGTCTCCGGCTCCGCCCCTTCCTCATCGCCCCTCCCCCCACTCCTCCTCCTCCTCCTGCTGCCCCTCCCCCTCCTCCTGCCCTGACCGCCCCTCCCCCCACCCCTTATTTATAGCCCCTCCCCCCCCCAATAAAACCTGATTGGTCACTTCCGGTGCCGCGTGCGTGGTTTCGGGGGGGGTGGGGGGGAGGGGCGGGGGGGTGGGGGAGGGGCGCTAAGGAGTGTCCGGCCCGCCCCTCCCCCTCCCCCATCATTTCCTCCCCCAAATTCCAGGTGTGGGGGGAGGGGCCTGGAACAAGCCCCTCCCCCTCCCCCCCAGGTGATATAAAGGGACCCCCCCCCGGGAGCGCCTGGGGGTGGGGCTTTTCTATGGGGCAGAGCTATGGGGCAGAGCTATGGGGGCTTTTCTATGGGGCAGAGCTATGGGGGATGATCTATGGGATCTTTCTATGGGGCTTTGCTATAGGGCAGAGCTATAGGGCAGAGCTATGGGGGGCTTTTCTATGGGGCAGAGCTATGGGGCAGAGCTATGGGGGCTTTTCTATGGGGCAGAGCTTTGGGGGTTGAGCCATTGGATCTTTCTATGGGGGGCAGAGCTATGGGGCAGAGCTATAGGGGATGAGTTATGGGGGCTTTTCTATGGGGCAGAGCTATAGGGCAGAGCTATAGGGGATGAGCTATGGGATCTTTCTATGGGGCAGAGCTTTGGGGGTTGAGCTATGGGATCTTTCTATGGGGCAGAGCTTTGGGGGATGAGCTATGGGATCTTTCTATGGGGCAGAGCTATAGGGGATGAGCTTTGGGATCTTTCTATGGGGCAGAGCTATGGGGGATGATCTATGGGATCTTTCTATAGGGCATTTCTATAGGGCAGAGCTTTAGGACTCCTCTCTGGGGTTTTTCTGTGGGGCTGTTCCGTGGGGCGCAGCTTTGGCGCTGCGCTATGGGGCACAGAGCCCGGCAGCAGCCGCGCTGTGGGGCGGGGATGCCGTGGGGCGCCGTGGGCCGCGCTATGGGGCGGGGAAGCCCCGAGGGCCCCCCACCTTCGCCCCACCCGCGCCCCACCCAGTCCCGGCTCTCATAAATGGGGCGGCTCTGCCCCACGGCCCCGGGGCCTGGCCGAGATGTGGGGCCGGGCCATGGGGGGGGCCCGGCTGCTGCCGCTGCTGCTGCTGCTGCTGCCAGGTACGGGGGGCACTTGGGGGGCACTTGGGGGGCACTTGGGGGGCACTGGGGGGGATCTGTGGGGTGAGGCGGGGTCAGGGTTTGTGGGGCAGGGGGGGTTTGAGGGGTGACGCGTGTGGGGCTGGGGCTGGGGGATGTGGGGCAGGGGCTGTGGGGATGAGATTTGTGGGGCAGGGGACTTGTGGGGCAGGGACAGTGAAGTGTCAGGGGCCTGTGGGGCAGGAAAGGTGTTTGGGGTCAGATCTGTGGGGCAGGGGAGTCTGTGGGGCTGGGAGGGTGGGGTGGCAGGGCCCTGTGGGGCAGAAGCTGTGGGGCAGGGGGGGTGTCAGTGGTCAGATCTATGGGGCTGGGGCAGGTGGGTGTCAGGGCTGAGATCTGTGGGGCAGGAGGTGTTGGGGGTCTGATCTATGGGGCAAGGGGTGGCACAGCTGAGATCTGTGGGGCAGGAGGTGTTGGGGGTCTGATCTGTGGGGCAAGGGGTGGCACAGCTGAGATCTGTGGGGCAGGAGGTTGCTTGGGACCAGATCTATGGGGCGGGTGAGTGTCAGGGCTGAGATCTGTGGGGCAGGGGCTGACAAGGCTGAGATCTGTGGGGCAGGGGACATTGAGGATGAGATCTATGGGACGGGGGATGTTGAGGATGAGATCTATGGGGCAGGGGGGTGCCAGGGGGCTGTGGGGCAGCAGCCGTGGGGCGGGGGGTACCGGGGTGTGCCGTGGGTGGGGCTGGGACAGGCCCGGACACGTCGTGGGCCTGGCGGGGAGGGCGCGGTGATGTTTGGGGCCGGTGACGTGTGGGGCGGGGACCCGTGGGGTGGGAACGTGTGGGGCGGGGTCCTGTGGTGCAGTGATGCGTGAAGCAGTGACCTGTGGGGTGGAAATGTGTGGGGCAGGCTCCATGGGGCAGGGATGTGTGGGGCAGGGATGTGTGGGGCAGGCTCCATGGGGCAGGGATGTGTGGGGCAGGCTCCGTGGGGTGGAAATGTGTGGGGCAGGAATCTGTGGGGCAGTGACGTGTGGGGCTGGAATATGTGGGGCAGGCTCCACGGGGCAGGGATGTGTGGGGCAGGGATGGGTGGAAATGTGTGGGGCAGGGATGTGTGGGGCAGGGATGGGTGGAAGTGTGTGGGGCTGGAATGTGTGGGGCAGGGATGGGTGGAAATGTGTGGGGCAGGGATGTGTGGAAATGTGTGGGGCTGGAATGTGTGGGGCTGGAATGTGTGGGGCAGGGATGGGTGGAAATGTGTGGGGCTGGGATGGGTGGAAATGTGTGGGGCAGGGATGTGTGGGGCAGGGATGTGTGGAAATGTGTGGGGCTGGAATGTGTGGGGCAGGCTCCATGGGGCTGCAGTGCCTGAGCTGTGGGGAGGATGACGACGGCAGCTGCCGCCAGCCCAGGAACGTCTCCTGCCCCACGGAGAGCGACGTGTGCAGCGAGGCCCTGGCCGTTCTCAGCTGGAGTGAGTGGGGGGCAGGGGATGATGTGGGGCAGGGATGTGGGGCAGGGATGTGGGGTGGGAGATGTGGGGCAGGGATGTAGGGTGGGAAATGTGGGGTGAGAAATGTGGTGTGGGAAATGTGGGGTGGGAGATGTGGGGTGGGAGATGTGGGGTGGGAGATGTGGGGTGGGAAATGTGGGGTGGGAAATGTGGGGCAGGACCTTTTTGGGTTTGTTCTGTGGGGAGATGTGGGGCAGGGGATGATGTGGGGCAGGGGATGATGTGGGGCTGGATCTCTTCAGGTCTGTGACCCCTGAGTGACCCCTGGGTGACCCCTGAGTGACCTCAGTGACCCCTGAGTGACCCCTGAGTGACCCCTGAGTGACCCCTGAGTGACCTCAGTGACCCCTGAGTGACCCCATAAGTGACCCTGAGTGACCCCTGAGTGACCCCTGAGTGACCCCTGAGTGACCCCATGACCTTTCTGTGACCCCTGAGTGACCCCTGAGTGACCCCATGACCTTTCTGTGACCCCTGAGTGACCCCTGGGTGACCCCTGAGTGACCCTGAGTGACCCTGAGTGACCCTGAGTGACCCCTGAGTGACCCCTGAGTGACCCCTGAGTGACCCTGAGTGACCCCAATGACCCCTGAGTGACCCCTGAGTGACCCCTGAGTGACCCCTGAGTGACCCCTGAGTGACCTCAGTGACCCCTGAGTGACCCCATAAGTGACCCTGAGTGACCCCTGAGTGACCCCTGAGTGACCCCAATGACCCCTGAGTGATTCTGAGTGACCCCAATCACCCCTGAGTGACCCCTTAGTGACCCCTGAGTGACCCCTGAGTGACCCCAATGACCCCTGAGTGACACCAATGACCCCTGAGTGACCCCTGAGTGACCCCCGTGACCTTTCTGTGACCCCCTTGACCTTTCTGTGACCTTCCCGTGACCCCGTGACCTTTCCGTGCCCCCAGGTGCCGGTGGCCTGGCGCTGACCGCCCGGGGCTGTGGCCGGGGTCAGCCGGGGGCTCTGGCCCGGGCGCTGCAGCTGCCGGGGCTGGTTCTGTTCGAGCGGCGCCGCAACTGCAACGGGGAATCCTGCAACGGGGAACTGGGAGCACTGGGAGCACTGGGGAGCGAGAGCGGTGCGGACTGGGGGCACTGGGAGGGACTGGGATGGGATTGGGAGGGACTGGGAGGGACTGGGATAAACTGGGAGGGGACTGGGAGGGGACTGGGAGGGGCTGGGAGGGACTGGGACGGACTGGGAGGGACTGGGAGGGGACTGGGAGGGACTGGGATAAACTGGGAGGGGATTGGAAGGGACTGGGGGGAACTGGGAGGGAACTGGGAGGGAATTGGGAGGGGATTGGGAGGGACTGGGAGGGACTGGGAGGGACTGGGATAAACTGGGAGGGGACTGGGAGGGACTGGGAGGGGAATGGGGGAAAGTGGGCGGCACCAGAAGAAGATTTTTGCCGGGATCCCCTTTAACTGGGACGTACTGGTTTATACTGGGACATACTGGGATGTACTGAGATGTACTGGGATGTACTGAGATGTACTGGGATGTACTGGTTTATACTGGGATGTACTGGGAGGGCGCTCCCAGTGCATTGATTCAAGGAGGGGTCCGTGACCTTTGACCCCATGACCTTTGACCCCGTGACCTTTGACCCCGTGACCTTTGACCCTCCCCTCCCCTCCCCCCGTAGCCAACACCACGGCCCCTCCCCCCAACGGCCTGCGCTGCTTCGGCTGCCCCCCCACCGGGCCCTGCCCCCCCGGCACCGTCGTCCATTGCCACGGCGACCACCGCGGCTGTTTCCATGGCAACGTCACCCTGCGATTGGGTGAGCTGATAACGCACGGGGGGCGGGGCTTCCCCTCCTGGCCACACCCCTTTAAACCCCGCCCCTTTAAACCCCGCCCCTTTAAACCCCGCCCCCTTTAAACCCCGCCCCTTAAAACCCCCGCCCCCTTAAACCCCGCCCCTTTAAACCCCGCCCCTTTAAACCCCGCCCCTTTAAACCCCGCCCCTTTAAACCCTGCCTCATTTAAACCCCGCCCCTTTAAACCCCGCCCCTTTAAACCCCGCCCCTTTAAACCCCGCCCCTTTAAACCCCGCCCCCTTTAAACCCCGCCCCTTTAAACCCCGCCCCTTTAAACCCCACCCCCTTTAAACCCCGCCCCTTTAAACCCCGCCCCCTTTAAACCCGCCCCTTGTGATTGGGTGAGCTGATAACGCACGGGGGCGGGGATTCCCCTCTTGGCCACGCCCCCTTTAAACCCCGCCCCCTTTAAGCCCCGCCCCCTTTAAACCCCGCCCCCCTCCCAGGTAACCACACCCTCCGGCGCGAGGTGCGCGGCTGCGTCCCCGATGGCGACTGCGCCCGGGAGCGCCGCGGCGACGCCGACGCCGCCATCGCCGGCTCCTGCTGTCATGGCGACCTCTGCAACCGGCAGCTGGGCGGGACAACGCTCTTCGCCCCCGACCTGCCGCGCCTGGAGCTGCTGCCGCACGGCCACGCCCCCACGGCCCCGCCCACAAACGCCACCAAGATGGCCGACGGCAACGCCGGGGAGGAGGGCGCCAATATGGCCGCCGGCGAGGGTGGTGTGAGGCACGGCGACGCCGGAACGGCCGCGCCGGAGCGAGGCGCGGGTGTCGGGGGAAGGCGGGCGGGCGGGGGCAAGATGGTGGCTGGGAATAAAACGGCCTCAGGAGACAAGATGGCGGCTGGGGACAAGATGGCGGCTGGGGACAAGATGGCGGCTGGGGACAAGATGGCCGCCGGGAATAAAACAGCCTCAGGAGACAAGATGGCTTCTGGTGACAAGATGGCTTCTGGTGACAAGATGGCCGCCGGTGACAAGATGGCCGCCGGAGACAAGATGGCCGCCGGAAACAAGATGGCTTCCGGTGACAAGATGGCCGCCGGAGACAAGATGGCCGCCGGAGATAAGATGGCCGCCGGAAACAAGACGGCTTCCGGTGACAAGATGGCCGCCGGAAACAAGATGGCCGCCGGAAACAAGATGGCCGCCGATGATAAAATGGCCACCGAGGATAAGATGGCCGCCGGAGACAAGATGGCCGCCGGTCACGTGGGCTCCGGGCGGCCAATGGGGCGCAAGGACGGGGGGAAGGCGCCGGTGGGGCGGGGCCAATCCCTGGGCGGGCCCGGGTGGCTCCTCCCCTTCCTCCTGTGGCCCCTCCTCCGCTGAGGGCGGGAATAAAACGGAGCAGGGAAACTGAGGCACGGTTTGGGGGGAAAATCCGGGATTTTGGGGTAAAAAATTCCGGGAATTGCGGGATTTGTTTGGGTTTTAATTAATCTGAATTAATTTTTAATTGAAGTTTAATTTTCGTTTTAAATTTTATTTCAGTTTTAGTTTTGGGTTTAATTTAAATTTTAATTTTGAGTTGGATTTAAATCTTAATTTTCGGCTTCATTTAAATTTTTAAATTTAAATTTTTAAATTTTTAAATTAAAATTTTTAAATTTTTAAATTGAAATTTTTAAATTTTTAAATTTAAATTTTTAAATTTTAAAATTTTAAAATTTAAATTTTTAAAATTTTAAAATTTAAATTCTTTTTTAATTTTAATTTTAATTTTTAATTAAAATTAACTTTTTAATTTTTAATTATTTTTAATTTTTAATTTTAATTTTTAATTTTAATTTTAATTTTAATTTTAATTTTTAATTTTAATTTTAATTTTAATTTTTAATTTTAATTTTTAAAATTTTTAACTTTAATTTTTAATTTTAATTTTAAATTTTAAATTTAAATTCTTAAATTTTTTAATTTAAATTCACTTAAAATGTTTAAATTTAGATTTAAAACTTATAATTTAATTTCAGTTTCATTTTAATTTTTAACTTAAATTTTTAAATTCAATTAAAATGTTTAAATTATATTTGAAACTTAAAATTTAAATTCAATTTCATTTTAATTTTTAAATTTAAATTGAATTTAAATGTTTAAATTCAGACTTAAAACTTAACATTTAAATTCAGTTTAAATTTATATTTAAATTTTTAAATGTAAATTTAAATTTAAATGTTTAAATTTAGATGTAAAACTTAACATTTCAATTCAATTTAAATTTATATTTAAATTTTTAAATGTAAACTTAAATTAAAATGTTTAAATTTAGATGAAAAACTTAACATTTAAATTCCATTTCATTTTTAATTTAAACTTTTAAGTTATAAACCTAAAATTTTTAATATTTAATTTAGTTTTAATTTTTAAATTAACTTCGTTAATTAAGAATTTTTAAAAAACCTTTTACGTGGTTTTAAAATTATTTCGGTTTTAATTTTTTTGCCTGTTACGATTAATAGTAATAATAGTAATAATAATGATGATGATGATGATAATAATGATAATAATGATAATGATAATGATGATAATAGTGATAATAATGATAATAATGATAATGATAATGATAATAGTAATAATAATAATAATAATAATAATAATTATTATTATTATCATTATTATTATTATTATTATTATTATTATTATTATTATTGTAATAATAATAGCAATAATGGCAATAATAGTAATAATAATAATGGTAATAATGGTAATAATAATGGTAATAATTATAATAATAATAATAATAATAATGGTAATAATGGTAATAATAATAGTAATATTAATAATGGTAATAATGGTAATAATAATGGTAATAATTATAATAGTAATAATAATAATTGTAATAATGGTAATAATGGTAATAATAATAGTAAAATAATGATAATGATAATGATGATAATGATGATAATGATGATAATAATAATAATAATAATAATAATAATAGCAATAATGGCAATAATAGTAATAGTAATAATGGTAATAATAATTGTAATAATTATATTAGTAATAATAATAATGGTAATAATGGTAATAATGGTAATAATAATAGTAAAATAATAATAATGATAATGATAATGATAATGATGATGATAATGATGATAATAATAATAATAGTAATAATAATAATAATAATGATAATAATAATAATAATAATAATATAATGAAAACATAATAATAATGATAATAATAATAATAATAATGATGTTATAATAATAATAATGTAAACATAATAATAATAATAATAATAATAATAATAACAATAACAATAATAATAATAATAATAATAATAATAATAATAATAATAATAATAATAATAATAATAATAATAATAATAATAATAATAATAATAATCTCATTAAGGCCCAGCCAGCCCCTCCCCCTCCCGGAAATGACCAGAAAAGGAGATTTTTTCCCAAAAAAAAACTTTAATAAATACAAAGAGGGGAAGCTCCCAGTGCTCCCAGTGCTCCCAGTAAGGGCTGGGGGCTCCCAGTTCCATTTTGGGGAGAAAAGGGGGATTTTGAGGGGAAAAAAAGGCGGGAAAACATGAGGGAAAAAGGCGGCAAAATGGGAAAAAAGGCGGGAAAACGTGAGGGAAGAAAAAGGCGGGAAATGGGAAAAAAGGCGGGAAAACGTGAGGGAAGAAAAAGGCGGGAAAACGTGAGGGGAAAAAGGGCGGGAAAACGTGAGGGGAAAAAGGCGGGAAAATGTGAGGGAAAAAAGGCGGGAAAACGTGAGGGGAAAAAGGCGGGAAAACGTGAGGGAAAAAGGCGGGAAAACGTGAGGGAAAAAGGCGGGAAAATGCTGGAAAAAGCTGGAAAAAGTTCTGGAAAAGTCCGGAAAAGGCTGGAAAAGGTCAGGAAAATGCTGGAAAAGGCCAGAAAATGCTGGAAAAAGGGCAGGAAAAGGCCAGAAAAAGCTGGAAATGGCCCAGAAAATGCTGGAAAAGTCCGGAAAAGGGCAATAAAAAGGCAATAAAAGGCCCAGAAAAGGCCGGAAAAGTCTGGAAAAGGCCGGAAAATTCTGGAAAAAGCCAGAAAAGGGCAATAAAATGTCAATAAAAGGGCAATAAAAGGCCAGAAAAAGGCCCAGAAAAGTCCGGAAAATTCTGGAAAAAAGCCGGAAAAGGGCAATAAAAAGCCAATAAAATGGCAATAAAAGGGCAATAAAAAGCCAATAAAAGGGCAATAAAAAGGCAATAAAAGGCCCAGAAAAGTCTGGAAAAAGCCGGAAAAGGCCCAGAAAATGCCGGAAAAGGGCAATTAAAGGGCAATAAAAGAGCAATAAAAGGGCAATAAAAGGCCCAGAAAAGGTCGGAAAAGTCTGGAAAAAGCCGGAAAAGGGCAATAAAAGGCCAGAAAAGGGCAATTAAAGGGCAATAAAAAGCCCATAAAAGGGCAATAAAAAGGCAATAAAAGGGCAATAAAAGGCCCAGAAAAGTCTGGAAAAAGCCGGAAATGGCCCAGAAAATGCTGGAAAAGTCTGGAAAAGGGCAGAAAAGGGCAATAAAAGGGCAATAAAATGGCAGTAAAAGGGCAATAAAAAGGCAATAAAAGGGCAATAAAAGGCCCAGAAAAGTCTGGAAAAAGCCGGAAAAGGGCAATAAAAGGCCGGAAAAGGGCAATTAAAGGGCAATTAAAGGGCAATAAAAAGGCAAAAAAAGGGCAATTAAAGGGCTATAAAAGGACAATAAAACGGCAATAAAAAGGCAATAAAAGGGCAGTAAAAGGGCAGTAAAAGGGCAATAACAGGGCAATAACAGGGCAATAAAAAGGCAATAAAAAGGCAATAAAAGGGCAATAAAAGGGAAATAAAAGGGCAATAAAAAGACAATAAAAGGGCAATAAAAGGCCCAGAAAAGTCTGGAAAAAGCCGGAAAAGGGCAATAAAAGGGCAATAAAAAGGCAATAAAAGGGCAGTAAAAGGGCAATAAAAGGGCAATTAAAGGGCAATAAAAGGGTAATAGAAAGGCAATAAAAGGGCAATAAAAAGGCAATAAAAGGGCAGTAAAAGGGCAATAAAAAGGCAATTAAAGGGCAATAAAAAGGCAATTAAAGGGCAATAAAAGGGCAATAAATGGGCAATAAAAGGGCAATAAATGGGCAATAAAAAGGCAAGAAAAGGCCCAGAAAACTCTTGAAAAAGCCAGAAAAGGGCAATAAAAGGGCAATAAAAGGGCAATAAAAGGGCAATAAAAGGGCAATAAAAGGGCAATAAAAGGGCAATAAAAGGGTAATAGAAAGGCAATAAAAGGGCAATAAAATGGCAATAACAGGGCAATAAAAGGCCAGAAAAGGGCAATAAAAAGGCAAAAAAAGGGCAATAAAAGGGCAATAAAAGGCCAGAAAAAGGCCCAGAAAAGTCCGGAAAAGTCTGGAAAAAGCCGGAAAAGGGCAATAAAAGGCAAAAAAATGGCAATAACAGGGCAATAAAAGGGCAATAAATGGGCAATAAAAAGGCAATAAAAGGGCAATAAAAGGGCAATAAAAGGCCCAGAAAAGTCCGGAAAAGTCTGGAAAAAGCCGGAAAAGGGCGATAAAAGGCAAAAAAATGGCAATAACAGGGCAATAAAAAGGCAATAAAAGGCTCAGAAAAGGCCGGAAAAATCTGGGAAAAGCCGGAAAAAGGCAATAAAAGGGCAATAAAAGGGCAATAAAAGAATAATAAAAGGGCAATAAAAGGCCCAGAAAAGTCTGGAAAAAGCCGGAAAAGGGCAATTAAAGGGCAATTAAAGGGCAATAAAAGGGCAATTAAAGGGCAATAAAAAGGCAATAAAAGGGTAATAAAAGGGGAATAAAAGGCCCAGAAAAGTCTGGAAAAAGCCGGAAAAGAGCAATAAAAGGGCAATAAAAGGACAATAAAAGGGCAATAAAAGGACAATAAAAGGGCAATAAAAAGGCAATAAAAGAACAATAAAAGGGCAATAAAAAGGCAATAAAAAGGCAACAAAAGGGCAATAAAAGGCCCAGAAAGGTCTGAAAAAAGCCGGAAAAGGGCAACAAAAATCCGGGCAAAGTCCGGGAAGGGCGGCGGCGTCAGAAGGCGGCGGCGCCGCGCGTCAGCGTCAGCACGGCGTCCATCCAGATGCGCAGCGCCTCCGCGCTCGGCGCCACCAGCCAGAACAGGCGCTCGTAGGTCTTGAGGCAGAAGGTGAGGCGGGGGTGGGGGCTCTGAGGGGAATTGGGGGGCAGAAATGGGGGGCAGAAATGGGGGGCTGGGGGTGTTCCCATCCCCCTGGAGGTGTGGGGTGTGGTGTGACCCATAGATCCGGTGTGACCCCAGTGTGACCCATAGATCCGGTGTGACCCCAATGTGACCCATAGATCTTGAACTGACCCATAGATCACAAACTGACCCATAGATCCCAAACTGACCCATAGATCCTGAACTGACCCACAGATCCCAATGTGACCCATTGATTCCAGTGTGACCCATGGATTTTAGTGTGACCCATAGATCCCAGTGTGACCCATAGATCCCAGCCTGACCCATAGATCCCAGTGTGACCCATAGATCCCAGTGTGACCCACGGATCCCTATGTGACCCACAGATCCCAGCCTGACCCATGGATCCCAATGTGACCCATAGATTTCAGTGTGACCCCTGGATCCCAGTGTGACCCACAGATCCTGATGACCCACAGATCCCAGCCTGACCCATGGATCCCAATGTGACCCACAGATCCTGATGTGACCCACGGATCCCGGTGTGACCCATGGATCCCGCCCCACCCCACAGACCCCTCCCCACCCCACAGACCCCACAGACCCCTCCTCACCTTCCCGGCCACGCGCCCGGGGTCGTACCAAACCTCCTCGATGGCCTGGAAGTAGATGACGCCCTTGAGCTTCGTCTGCGCCTGATCTGGGGTGGGGGACACACAATGGGGTTCACCTGCGACCCCCAAAACCCCACAGACCCCTCCCCCCATAACCCCCCACCCCCCAGACCCCCAGAATCGCCCCCTGGGTACCCCCATAATAGGCCAGGACCCTCCTCTGCGGGTCCAGGTGGAACCAGCGGCGCCGCCAGGTCTTGATGCGTCCCCCCATTTTGGTCAGGGGCCCCCTCAGGGACCCCCCCCAAAATCCGCAGGCCCCCGACAGCCTCGGGCCGGTGGCCCCGGGCCCGCAGGGCACAGAGCAGGTCAGGCTGGAGACCCCCACCCCAAAAAAAAAAACAGGAGTCAGAACCCCCCAGACCCATTAAAAACCTCCCCTGCCCCACAGGAACCCCCAAAATGGGCGGGCGAGCCCCAAAATCCAGCCCAGGAAGGAGGGAAAATCCCACCCGGAAACTTGAGGTGCCCCAAAATCCTCCCCAAAACCCCTCCAAAATCCCCCCAAAATCCTCCCCAAATCCTTCAAAAATCCCCCCAAAAATCCCTCCAAAATCCCCCCCAAATCTTCCCAAAATCCCCTGAAAATTCTCCTCAAATCCCCCAAAATCTTCCCCAAAATCCCTCAAAATCCCCCCCAAAATCCCCCCAAAATTCCTCCCAAAATCCCCCCAAAATTTGCCCCAAAATCCTCCCCAAAACCCCTCCAAAATCCCCCGAAAATCCCCCCAAAATCCTCCCCAAATCCTTCAAAAATCCCCTCCAAAAATCCCTCCAAAATCCCCCCCAAATCTTCCCAAAATCCCCCCAAAATTCCTCCCAAAATCCCCCCAAAATCCTCCTCAAAATCCCCCCAAAATCCCCCCAAAATTTTCCCCAAAATCCCACCAAATCCTCCCCAAAAATCTGCCCCAAATCCCTCCAAATTTTCCCCAAATCCCCCCCAAATCCTCCCCAAAATCCGCCCCAAAATCCGCCCCAAATTCCCCCCAAATTTTTCCCAAATCCCCCACAAATCCTCCCAAAAATTCCCCCCCAAAACCCCCCCAAAATTTTCCCAAAATTTTCCCCAGATCCTCCCCAAAATCCGCCCCAAATCCCCCCAAAATCCTCCCCAAAATCCGCCCCAAAATCCGCCCCAAATCTTCCCAAAATCCCCCAAATTTTCCCCAATTTTTCCCCAAATTCCCCCCCAGAATTCCCCCAAAATCCTCTGTGGGTGGGGGAGGGGTCACCTCAGGAGGGGGGCGTGGCCTCAGGAGGGGGCGTGGCCTCAGCCGGGGTGGGCGTGGCCTCCCCACAAATGGGCGTGGCCTCTGTGGGCGTGGCCTCGGCCGCTTTCCGAGCCTCCTGGTGCGGAAATGGCGGGGAAAAAATCAAACCCCGCCCCCTCCGGTCACACCCAACCCCAAACCACGCCCACAAATTTGCATACGAAGGCCACGCCCCCTCACCCTGGCGCGGAGGAGCCGCTCGCGCTCGGCCAAAGCCTCCCGGACCCGGCGCTCCAGTTCGGCCAGTTTGAGACAGGCACTGGGGAAACTGGGAGGTCACTGGGGCGGTTTGGGGTCAATTTGGGGCAATTTTGGGCAATTTGGGGCAATTTTGGGGTGTTTTTTGGGGCGATTTTGGGGTGATTTTGTCCAATTTTGGGGATTTTTGGGGTGATTTTGGGGAGGTTTTGTCCAATCTTGGGGATTTTTGGGGCGGTTTTGGGGTGATTTTGTCCAATTTTGGGGATTTTTGGGGCGGTTTTGGGGAGGTTTTGTCCAATTTGGGGGATTTTTGGGGTGGTTTTGTCCAATTTTGGGGATTTTTGGGGTGATTTTGTCCAATTTTGGGGATTTTTGGGGTGGTTTTGGGGTGATTTTGTCCAATTTTGGGAATTTTTGGGGCGGATTTGGGGTGATTTTGTCCAATTTTGGGGATTTTTGGGGCGGTTTTGGGGTGATTTTGTCCAATTTTGGGGATTTTTGGGGTGATTTTGTCCAATTTTGGGATTTTTGGGGCGGTTTTGGGGTGATTTTGTCCAATTTTGGGGATTTTTGGGGCAGTTTTGGGGTGATTTTGGGGTGGTTTGGGGCGGTTTAGGGGCAGGAGGGAGATTTGGGGTGATTTTGTGCAATTTTGGGGTTGTTTGGGGTGTTTCGGGGTGGTTTTGGGTGGTTTTGGGTTGGTTTTGGGGTGGTTTGGGGCAGTTTTGGGGCAGTTTGGGGCCATTTTTTGGGTCAATATTGGGGTCAATTTTGTGCCAATTTTGGGTCAGTTTTGGGTCATTTTTGGGTTGATTTTTAGGGTCAGTTCGGGGCCATTTTTGGGTCAATTTTGGGTCAATTTTGGGCCGATTTTGGGTCAGATTTTGGGTCAGTTTTGGGTCATTTTTGGGTTGATTTTTGGGGTCAGTTCAGGGTCATTTTTGGGGTCACTTTGGGGTCAGTTTTGGGTCAGTTTTGGGTCACTTTAAGGCCAATTTTGGGATCACTTTTGGGTCAATTTTGGGTCATTTTTGGGTCATTTTTGGGTCACTTTTCAGCCAATTTTAGGCCAATTTTTGGGTCAGTTTGGGGCTATTTTTGGGGTCACTTTGGGGTCACTCCGGGGTCACTCCGGGGTCACTTTGGGGTCACTCCGGGGTCACTTTGGGGTCACTTTGGGGTCACTCCGGGGTCACTTTGGGGTCACTTTGGGGTCACTTTGGGGTCACTCCGGGGTCACTTTGGGGTCACTCCGGGGTCACTTTGGGGTCACTTTGGGGTCACTCCGGGGTCACTTTGGGGTCACTTTGGGGTCACTTTGGGGTCACTCCGGGGTCACTTTGGGGTCACTTTGGGGTCACTTTGGGGTCACTCTGGGGTCACTTTGGGGTCACTTTGGGGTCACTCTGGGGTCACTTTGGGGTCACTCCGGGGTCACTCCGGCCTCACCTGTAGGACTCCGCGTCCAGCTGCACCTCCAGCGCACCTGGTGGGGGAGGGGAGGGGACACAAATCAGAGACCCCAGCCCCTCCCCCACCCCCCCCAGCCCCTCCCCCACCCCCAGCCCCTCCCCCACTCACCCTGGCCGTGGTGGGAGCGGGGCCGAGGGGGTTGGGGGGGTCCCGGCCGGGCCCCCCCGCGGCGTCGGGGGAGGCTGTCGGACCTCTGGAGGCCAATGGCGCCCTGGGGACACACGGGGGTCACTCAGGGGTCACTCAGGGGTCACTCAGGGGTCACTCAGGGGTCCAAAGGTCACTCAGGGGTCACTCAGGGGGTCACTCAGAGGTCACTCAGGGTCATTGGGGTCACTCAGGGTCACTCAGGGGTCACTCAGGGGTCACTCAGGGGTCACTCAGGGGTCATTCAGGGGTCACTCAGGGGTCACTCAGGGGTCACTCAGGGGTCACTCAGGGGTCACCTGCACCGAGCTCCGCAGCGCCAGCACCCGGGGGGGGTCGCAGGGGGGGCCCAGGAGGATCCAGCGCCGATCGGTGCAGTGCGAGAACATCAGCTGGGGGCCCCAAAACACCCGAAATCACCCGAAATCACCCCAAAATCGCCAGAAATCACCCCAAAATCACCCCCAAATCACCTGAAATCACCCCAAAATCACCCAGAATCACCCCAAAATCACCCGAAATCACCCCAAAATCACCCCAAATCACCCCAAAATCACCCAAAATCACCCCAAATCACCCTAAATCACCCCAAAACCAACCAAAATCACCCCAAAATCACCCCAAATCACCCCAAAATCACCCAAAATTACCCCAAATCAGCCAAAATCAACCAATATCACCCGAAATCACCAGAAATGACCCCAAATCACCCAAAATCACCCCAAAATCACCCAAAATCACCCAAATTACCCCAATTCATCTGAAATGCCCCCAAAATCACCCAAAATCATCTCGAAATCACCCAAATTACTCCAAAATCCCCCCCAAATCAATTAAATTCACCAATCACCCCCAAATCAGCGAAAATAACCCAAAAATCACCCGAAATCAACCCAAAATTGCCCGAATTACCCCAAAGATCACCAGAAATCATCCCCAAAACACCCAAAATTACCCCAAAATCACCCCAAAATCACCTCGAAATCACCCAAATTAACCCAAATCACCCCAAAACACCCAAAATTACCCCAAATCACCCCAAAATACCCAAAATCACCCCAAAATCACCTCGAAATCACCCAAATTACCCAAAATCACCAAAAATGACCCCAAAAATCACCCAAATTACCCAAAATCACCCCAAAATCACCTCAAAACACCCAAAATTACCCAAAATTACCCCAAATGACCCAAAATCACCCAAATTACCCAAAATCCCCGGAAATCCCCCAAAATCCCCCCCCAAATCCCCTCCCCCCCATCCCCCACCTGCCCCCCCGCCGTCACCGCTGACGTCATCGTCTCTGACGTCACCGCCGGCCCCGCCGATGACGTCACCGCCGCCGCCCCTCCCCCCCCCTCCTCCTCCTCCTCCTGCGGGGGGGGCTCGTCCTGAAACGGGGGGTGGGGGAGGGGCGGGAGTGACGTCATTGCCCCTTTTCCCCTCCCCCCCCACTCGGAGAGGAGCCCCCGGGGGTGGGGGAGGGGCGGGAGTGACGTCATTGTCCCTTTTCCCCTCCCCCCGCTCCCAGAGGAGCGCCCAAGGGTGGGGGAGGGGCGGGGGGTGGGGGAGGGGCGGCAGTGACGTCATTGGGGTTTTATTTTCCCCTCCCCCCCCCCGCTCCGAGAGGAGCCCCCGGGGGTGGGGGAGGGGCGGGAGGTGGGGGAGGGGCGGGAGTGACGTCACTGGGGTTTTATTTTCCCCTCCCCCCCCTCGGGGAGCAGCGCCCGGGGGTGGGGGAGGGGCGGGGGGTGGGGGAGGGGCCCCGCCCTGGTCGGACCGGTTGGGGTGGGGGTGGGGGGGAGGGGGCGGGGGAGGTGGGGGGAGGGGCTGGGGTGGGGGGAGGGGCGCACCTCCAGCCTCAGCCCCTCCAGCGCCGCCGCCGCCCCGTCCTGGCTCCCAGTTCAGACCAGTTCGGACCAGTTCGGACCAGTTTGGACCAGTTGGGCTTCCCAGTTCCCCCCCAGTTCCCTCCCAGTTTGTCCCAGTTTGTCCCAGTGCCTCCCAGTCCCCTCCCAGTTTGTCCCAGTTCCCCCCAGTCCCCCTCCCAGTCTCTCCCAGTCCTTCCCAGTCCCTCCCAGTTTACCCAGTTTGTCCCAGTCTCTCCCAGTTCCCCCCAGTTTGTCCCAGTTCCCCCCAGTCCCCCTCCCAGTCCTTCCCAGTCCATCCCAGTCCATCCCAGTTTGTCCCAGTCTATCCCAGTCCCTCCCAGTCCCTCTCCCAGTCTCTCCCAGTTCCCGCCGGTGCCCCCCAGTTGCTCCCAGTCCATCCCAGTGCCCTCCCAGTCCATCCCAGTTTGTCCCAGTGCCCCCCAGTTCCCTCCCAGTTTCTCCCAGTTCCCCTCCAGTCCCATCCCAGTACAACCCAGTCCAAACTGGACCTTCCCCAGTTCGTCCCGGTGCTGCCGTGAGGCCTCCCAGTCCCTCCCAGTCCCTCTCCCAGTCTCTCCCAGTCCCATCCCAGTCCCATCCCAGTTACTCCCAGTCGCTCCCAGTGCCCCCCAGTCCCCTCCCAGTATAAACCAGTCCATCCCAGTCCCTCTCCCAGTATATCCCAGTCTCTCCAGCCCCCTCCCAGTATATCCCAGTCCATCCCAGTTGCTCCCAGTCCATCCCAGTTTGTCCCAGTCTATCCCAGTCCCCTCTCCCAGTCTCTCCCAGTTCCCGCCGGTGCCTCCCAGTTGCTCCCAGTCCCATCCAGTCCCTCTCCCAGTATATCCCAGTCCATCCAACCCCCTACCAGTTGCTCCCAGTCCCATCCCAGTCCCATCCCAGTTACTCCCAGTCGCTCCAGTGCCCCCCAGTCCCTCCCAGTATAAACCAGTCCCATCCCAGTCCCTCTCCCAGTATATCCCAGTCTCTCCCAGCCCCCTCCCAGTAGATCCCAGTCCATCCCAGTGCCCCCCAACCCCCTCCCAGTTGCTCCCAGTTGCTCCCAGTTGCTCCCAGTTGCTCCCAGTCCATCCCAGCCCCCTCCCAGTCCCCTCCCAGCCCCCTCCCAGTAGATCCCAGTATATCCCAGTCCTTCCAGTCCCCTCCCAGTTGCTCCCAGTCCCCTCCCAGTCCATCCCAGTATATCCCAGTACCCCCCAGTCCCTCTCCCAGTCTCTCCCAGTTCCTGCCGGTGTCCCCCAGTTGCTCCCAGTCCATCCCAGCCCCCTCCCAGTTCCTCCCAGTATATCCCAGTCCATCCCAGTCCATCCCAGCCCCCTCCCAGTATATCCCAGTATATCCCAGTATATCCCAGTCCCATCCCAGTCCATCCCAGTCCATCCCAGTCTCACCCCAGCGCTCTCCTCTCCCCCCCCGCGGGGGGAGGGGGGGGTCTCTCCCCCCGCCGCGTTGCACCATGGGAACCCCGGGGGGGGTCAAAGGTCACGGGACCCGGGGTGGGGCGGGGCGGGGTCCGCCCCTCCCCTCCCCCTCCCCCTCCTCTTCCTCCCCCTCCCCCTCCGGGACCCCCCGGAGCCGCCGCGAGCGCACCTGGCCGCGTGGGGGAGGGGCCGTGACGTCACTTCCGCCTCACCTGGATGGAAAAAGAGGGGGCGGGGCTTGATCCGCCACGAGGCCACGCCCCCTTTTTTTTCTCATCCCCATTAAACCACGCCTCCTTTTCCCATTAAACCACGCCCCCTTTCCCATTAAACCACGCCCCCCTTTCCCATTAAACCACGCCCCCTTTTCCCGTTAAACCACGCCCCCTTTTCCATTAAACCACGCCCCCTTTCCCATTAAACCACGCCCCCTTTCCCCCTCTCATCCCCATTAAACCACGCCCCCTTTCCCCATTAACCCCACGCCCCCTTCCCCACTAAACCACGCCCCCCTTTCCCCTCCCCATTAAGCCACGCCCCTTTCCCCATTAAACCACGCCCCCTTTTCCCATTAAACCACGCCCCTTTCCCCCATCCCATTAAGCCACGCCCCCTTTTCCCATTAAGCCACACCCCCTTTGCCCTCCTCATTAAGCCACGCCCCCTTTCCTCATCCCCATTAAACCACGCCCCCTTTATATCATCCCCATTAAACCACGCCCCCTTTCCCTCATCCCCGTTAAGCCACGCCCCCTTCCCCGCCCTCCCCCATTAAGCCACGCCCACTTTCAGCCACGGAGCCGCTTTATTCTGATTGGCTGGAACTCGCGAGGGGGCGGGGCCAAGGGGGCGGGGCCACCGGGGGCTCACAGCGTCCTCCGCGTCAAAGGGGGCGTGGTTTGAACCGGAGTGGGCGGAGCTTCACCCGGAAGTGACCACGGTTGGAGTTGAAATCCGGGCGTGGTTTCAACCGGAAGTGGGCGTGGTCTGAGATGAAACTGGGCGTGGTTTGAGCCGAAAATGGGCGTGGTTTGACCCGGAAGTGACCGTAGTTCGAGTTTGGAACTGGGAGTGGGTTTTGGCCGGAAGTGGGCGTGGTCTAATCCGGAAATTAACGTTGTTTAACACAGGAGTGGGCGTGGTTTAACCCGGAAGTGTCCATGGTTGGAGTTTGAAACTGGGTGTGATTTTTAGCCGGAAGTGGGCGTGGTTTTCACCGGAAGTGGGCGTGGTTTGAGAGGAAAAGCACCCATGGTTTCACACAGAACTGGCGTGGTTAGAGCCGGAAGTGGGCGTGGTTTCCACCGGAAGTGGGCGTGGCTAAGGCTCATCCTGGATCCCGCAGCGCAGATTGGCCGGGATGGCGATGTCTGGCAGAAAGGGCGGGGTTAACGGGGTGAGGGAGGGGTCAGGGGGGTGGGGGAGGGGCCGCAGGGTGGGGGAGGGGCCGCACCCATCAGGCGGGGGCGGGGCAGAAAGGGGCGGGGTTAACGGCGTGGGGGGAGGGGTTTGATGGGTGGGGGAGGGGTTTGAAGGGTGGGGGAGGGGCCGGAAGGGTGGGGGAGGGGCCGCACCCATCAGGCGGGGGCGGGGCAGCTCCAGCCGCTCCATCAGGGCCACGAAGTCGTCGGCGCCGAGGGTCAGGCGGGGGTTGTGACGCCGCTCCTCCCCCACCGTGGAGACCGTGTGGCCTGGGGGGAGGGGCCGGGACCTCTCAGTGACCCCCGGGTGACCCCAATGACCTGAGTGACCCCTGAGTGACCCCTATGACCCCTGAGTGACCTCAATGACCTGAGTGACCCCTGAGTGACCCCTGAGTGACCCCAATGACCCCTGAGTGACCCCCTGAGTGACCCCTGAGTGACCCTGAGTGACCCCTGAGTGACCTCAGTGACCCCCTGAGTGACCTCAATGACCCCTGAGTGACCCTGAGTGACCTCAGTGACCCCTGAGTGACCCCTGAGTGACCCCTGGGTGACCCCTGAGTGACCTCAATGACCCCTGGGTGACCCCTGAGTGACCCCTTGTTCCTTGAGGTGAACTGGGTTGAACTGGGATGAACTGGGATGGACTGGGATGGGTTAATGGGACGTGCCCCTCCCCCCCCCAGCCCCTCCCCCACCCCGTGGCCCCTCCCCCCACCCCGGGGCCCCTCCCCCACCCCCAGAGCCATGCCCAGGGTTGGGTGAAGGATGGACTGGGATGAACTGGGACGAACTGGGACAAACTGGGATGGGTTACTGGGATGACCCCCCACCCCCGCCGCCCCTCCCCCACCCCGGGGCCCCTCCCCCACCCGCGTAGCCGTGCCCGGGGTTGGGTGAAGGATGGACTGGGTTGAACTGGGATGAACTGGGATGAACTGGGATGGGTTAATGGGACGTGCCCCTCCCCCCCAGCCCCTCCCCCACCCCGTGGCCCCCTCCCCCCACCCCGGGGCCCCTCCCCCACCCGCGTAGTCGTGCCCGGGGTAGACGCGGCAGCTCTCGGGGAGGGTGAAGATTCTCTCGTGCACCGAGCGGTGCAGGGTGCGGGCACAGCCTGGGGGGGGGAGGGGAAATGACGTCATCGGACACGCCCAGTTCATCCCAGTCCACCCCCAGTAACTCCCAGTTCATCCCCAGTAACTCCCAGTTCATTCCCAGTAACTCCCAGTTCATTCCCAGTAACTCCCAGTTCATCCCCAGTTCATCCCCGGTAACTCCCAGTTAATTCCCAGTTCATTCCCATTCATCCCAGTGCTCCCAGTTCACCCCAGTTCACCCCCAGTTCATCTCAGTGAGCCCGAACCCCCTCTAAACCCATCCCAGTTCATCCCAGTTCATTCCCAGTTCATCCCAGTTCATTCCCAGTTCATCCCAGTTCATTCAGTAACTCCCAGTTCATTCCCCGTTCATCCCAGTTCATTCCCAGTTCATCCCAGTTCATTCCCAGTTCATCCCAGTTCATTCCAGTAACTCCCAGTTCTCTCCCAGTTCATCCCAGTTCATTCCAATGAGCCCAAACCCCCTCTAAACCCATCCCAGTTCCTCCCAGTCCATCCCATTGCTCCCAGTCCATTCCCAGTCTATCCCAGTCCATCCCAGTCCCTCCCAGTTCCCTCCCAGTCCATCCCAATTCATTCCCAGTCCCTCCCAGTCCATCCCAGTCCATCCCAGTTCATTCCCAGTCCCCTCCCAGTCCCTCCCAGTCCCCTCCCAGTCCATCCCAATTCATTCCCAGTCCCTCCCAGTCCATCCCAGTCCATCCCAGTCCCTCCCAGTCCATCCCAATCCCCTCCCAGTCGCTCCCAGTCCCTCCCAGTCGCTCCCAGTCCCTCCCAGTTCCCTCCCAGTCCATTCCCAGTCCCTCCCAGTCCCTCCCAATCCCCTCCCAGTCTCTCCCAGTCGCTCCCAGTTCCTCCAGTCCATCCCAGTCCCTCCCAGTCCCTCCCAGTCCCTCCCAATCCCCTCCCAGTTCCTCCCAGTCGCTCCCAGTTCATCCCAGTCCCTCCCAGTCGCTCCCAGTCCCTCCTAATCCCCTCCCAGTCCCTCCCAATTCTCTCCCAGTTGCTCCCAGTCGCTCCCAGTGCTCCCAGTTCCTCCCAGTTTGATCCCAGTCCCTCCCAGTCCCTCCCAGTCCCTCCCAGTCCCCTCCCAGTCCCTCCCAATCCCCTCCCAGTCCCTCCCAGTCTCTCCAGTCCCTCCCAGTCCCATCCCAGTGCTCCCAGTTACCCTGCTGGAAGTCGGTGCGGCCGCAGCCCCGGATCAGCAGCGCGTCCCCGGTGAAGGCCATGCTGGAATCATCCAGAACAAAAGTGACGCAGCCGGGGGTGTGGCCGGGGGTGGGGACCACGCGCAGCGCCTGGGGACCCCCGAAAATCAAACTGGGAACCCCAAAATTAAACTGGGAACCCCAAAAATCAAACTGGGAACCCCAGAATTAAACTGGAACCCAAAAAATCCCCCCTGGGGACCCCCAAAAGTGAACTGGGAACCCCGAAATCAAACTGGGAAACTCAAAATTAAACTGGGAACCTCGAAATCCAAACTGGGAAACTCAAAATCAAACTGGGAACCCCAGAATTAAACTGGGAACCCCAAAAACCAAACTGGGAACCCCAAAATCCAAACTGGGAACCCCAAAATTAAACTGGGAACCCCAAAAATCCCCCCTGGGGACCCCAAAAATCAAACTGGGAACCCCAAAAAACCCAACTGGGACCCCAAAATCAAACTGGGAACCCCGAAAAGTGAACTGGGAACCCCAAAATCCCCCCTGGGGACCCCAAAATCAAACTGGGAACCCCGAAATCCAAACTGGGAACCCCAAAAAATCCCCTGGGACCCCCAAAATCCGACCTGGGGCACCCAAACTCCCCTCCCCCACTCAGAATTCCCCCTCCCCCACCCCAACCCCCCCCACCTTATCCCACCCCTCCCCCCACCCAAAATCTCCCCGTCCCCCACCCCAAATCCCCCCTCCCCCACCCCATAATCCCCCTCCCCCACCCCCAAACCCCCCCCAATTCCCCTCCCCCACCCCATAATCCCCCTCCCCCACCCCCAACCCCCCCCAAACACCCCCTCCCCCACCCCATATCCCCCCTCCCCCACCCCAAACCCCCCCTCCCCATCCCCCCCTGATCCCCGGGGGTGGGGGAGGGGCTCCTCACGAACTCCCCGAAGCGCAGCTCGTCCCCCTCCCCCACCCCATAATCCCCCCTCCCCCACCCCAAACCCCCCCCAGTTCCCCTCCCCCACCCCCAAACCCCCCCTAATTCCCCTCCCCCACCCTCCCCCCTCCCCCCATCCCCCCCTGATCCCCGGGGGTGGGGGAGGGGCTCCTCACGAACTCCCCGAAGCGCAGCTCGTCCCCCTCCCCCAGCCGCAGGTCCGCGCATGCGCCGCTGGCGCGGGAGGCGGCGCTGACGCAGCCGAGCGCGCGCCGGAGCGCGCCCGACCCCGTCACGTGATCCGCGTGGCAGTGCGTGTTGGCTGCGCCGTGACGTCATCGGCAGGCGACACACACGGAGAAAGGGCGAGAAATGACGTCACGGCGAGGCTCCGCCCCCCCCGTCACCCCAGTGACTCCCAGTAAGGGCCAGGTGGGCGGGGTTTAAGGGGGCGTGGTGCTGTGGGAGGGGCTTAAATGACCACGTGGGCGGCTCTTAAAGGGCCAGCGCCTTTTAAATGGGTGGGAGGGGCTTAAAGACCCGGTGGGCGGGGCTTAAAGGGACACGTGGGCAGGTCTTAAAGGGCCAGCGGCTTTTAAATGGGTGGGAGGGGCTTAAAGGACGCGGTGGGCGGGGCTTGAAGGGACACGTGAGCAGGTCTTAAAGGGCCAGCGACTTTTAAATGGGTGGGAGGGGCTTAAAGATGAGGTGGGCGGGGTTTAAGGGGGCGTGACAGTGTGGGAGGGGCTTAAATGACCACGTGGGCGGCTCTTAAAGGGCCAGCGCCTTTTAAACAGTGTTTAGGCCACTGGGAGGGGCTTAAATGACGCGGTGGGCGGGGTTTAAAAGGGGCGTGGCACTGTGGGAGGGGCTCAAGGGACCACGTGGGCGGCTCTTAAAGGGCCAGCGCCATATAAACAGTGGTTAGGGCAGTGGGAGGGGCTTAAAGGAGCCGGTGGGCGGGGTTTAAGGGGGTGTGGCGTTGTGGGAGGGGCTTAAGTGACCACGTGGGCAGGTCTTAAAGGGCCAGCGACTTTTAAATGGGTGGGAGGGGCTTAAAGGACCTGGTGGGCGGGGCTAAAAGGGGCGTGTCCCGGGTGGGCGGGGCCAAAGAGACACATGGGCCGCTCTTAAAGGGCCAGCACCTTATGGACGCTTTTCAAACAGGTGGGAGGGGCTTAAAGGAGCCGGTGGGCGGGGTTTAAAGGGGCGTGTCCCGGGTGGGCGGGGCCAAAGGGAACACAGGAAACTCTTAAAGGGCCAGCACCTTATGGACGCTTTTCAAACGGGTGGGAGGAGCTTAAAGGAGCAGGTGGGCGGGGCTAAAAGGGGCGTGTCCATGGTGGGCGGGGCTAAAGGGACACATGGGCAGCTCTTAAAGGGCCAGCGCCTTCTGGGTGCTTTTTAACCAGGTAGGAGGAGCTTAAAGGATGCAGTGGGCGGGGTCAAACGGGGCGTGTCCATGGTGGGCGGGGCCAAAGGGACACACAGGCAGCTCTTAAAGGGCCAGCACCTTATGAGCAGTGTTTAGGCTGGTGGGAGGGGCTTAAAACCCAGGTGGGCGGGGCTAAAAGGGGCGTGTCCCGGGTGGGCGGGGCCAAAGAGACACATGGGCCGCTCTTAAAGGGCCAGCACCTTATGGACGCTTTTCAAACAGGTGGGAGGAGCTTAAAGGATGCGGTGGGCGGGGCTAAAAGGGGCGTGTCCATGGTGGGCGGGGCCAAAGGCACACACGGGCAGCTCTTAAAGGGCCAGCACCTTATGGACGCTTTTCAAACAGGTGGGAGGAGCTTAAAGGACCAGGTGGGCGGGGTTTAAAGGGGCGTGTCCCGGGTGGGTGGGGGCCAAAGGGACACACAGGCAGCTCTTAAAGGGCCAGCACCTTTCCGCCGCTTTTCAGAGAAGTGGGAGGGATTAAAGGACCATGGGGGCGGGGTTAAAAGGGGCGTGTCCATGGTGTGCGGGGCCAAAGGGACACACGGGCAGCTCTTAAAGGGCCAGCACCTTATGGATGCTTTTCAACAGGTGGGAGGGGCTTAAAGGAGCCGGTGGGCGGGGTCAAAAGGGGGCGTGTCCATGGTGGGCGGGGCCAAAGGGACACATGGCAGCTCTTAAAGGGCCAGCGCCTTATGGACTCTTTTCAAACAGGTGGGAGGAGCTTAAAGGAGCCGGTGGGCGGGGTTTAAAGGGGCGTGTCCCGGGTGGGCGGGGCCAAAGGGACACACAGGAAACTCTTAAAGGGCCAGCACCTTATGGACGCTTTTCAAACGGGTGGGAGGAGCTTAAAGGAGCAGGTGGGCGGGGCTAAAAGGGGCGTGTCCCGGGTGGGCGGGGCCGCACCTGCGTAGCGCAGGGTGAGGCCGAGCTCCCGCAGCAGCCGCAGGTCCCGGGGCACCGTCTCCAGCACGGGGTCGATGATGACGGCGTCGCCGCTGCGGGCGTCGGCCAGCAGGTAAGTGTAGGTGCAGGAGGAGGCCTCGAAGAGCTGGGAAAAGGGAGGAAAAACACCCCGAAAAATGGGGAAATCGGGAAAAAATGGGGTGGGAGGGGCTAAAAGGGGAGTGGAGAGGAAAAGGTGTGAAAAATGGGGAAAGGGTTTGGGAAGTGGCAGAAAAAGGAGTCAAAATGGGCTGAAAATGAGGTAAAAATGCCCAAAAATAGCCCAAAAATTCCCTAAAAACTCAGTAAAACGGCACAAAGCAACAAAAAGAGTGAGAATCAGACAAATCATCCCAAAAAACTGACAAAAATATCTCGAAATAGCAAAAAAACTGCCTGAAACGGCCAAAAAATCGCTAAAAACAGCACAAAGCATCAAAAAGAGTGAAAATCAGACAAATCATCCCAAAAAACTGACAAAAATTACCTGAAATTAGCCAGAAAAATGCTTGAAATAGTCCAAAAACTCACTAAAATCAGCACAAAGCATCAAAAATAGTGAAAATCAGACAAATCATCCCAAAAAAAACCCCAAAAAATCGGGGAAATCGGGAAAAAATGGGGTGGGAGGGGCTAAAAGGGGAGTGGAGAGGAAAAGGTGTGAAAAATGGGGAAAGGGTTTGGGAAATGAAATAAAAAGGACTCAAATTTGCCCAGAAACTCCCAAAAATAACTCCAAATGGGCTGAAAACTCCATAAAAATCCCCAAAATTCCTTAAAATTTCCTAAAAACTTCATAAAAACGGCAGAAACCATCAAAAAAATGTGAAAATCAGCCAAAGCATCCCAAAAACTCCATAAAAATGCCTGAAATTAGATAGAAAACTGCCTGAAAATGCCCAAAAACTCGCTAAAAACAGCACAAAGCACCAAAAATAGTGAGAATCAGACAAATCATCCCCAAAACCGACAAAAATTACCTGAAATTAGCCAGAAAAATGCTTGAAATAGAACAAAAATTCACTAAAATCAGCACAAAGCATCAAAAAATGTGAAAATCAGACAAAGCATCCCCAAAAAGCCTCAAAAAATGGGGAAATTGGGAAAAAATGGGGTGGGAGGGGCTAAAAGGGGCCTGGAGAGAAAAAAGGTGTGAAAAATGGAGAAAATGTCTGGGAAGTGGCAGAAAAAGGACTCAAAATGGGCTGAAAATGAGGTAAAAATGCCCAAAAATAGCCCAAAAATTCCCTAAAAACTCAGTAAAACGGCACAAAGCAACAAAAAGAGTGAAAATCAGACAAATCATCCCAAAAAACTGACAAAAATATCTCGAAATAGCAAAAAAACTGCCTGAAACGCCCTGAAAACTCGCTAAAAACAGCACAAAGCATCAAAAATAGTGAAAATCAGACAAATCATCCCCAAAACTGCCAAAAATTACCTGAAATTAGCCAGAAAAATGCTTGAAATAGTGCAAAAACTCACTAAAATCAGCACAAAGCAAGAAAAAATGTGAAAATCAGACAAAGCATCCCCAAAAAGCCTCAAAAAATGGGGAAATTGGGAAAAAATGGGGTGGGAGGGGCTAAAAGGGGAGTGGAGAGGAAAAGGTGTGAAAAATGGAGAAAATGTCTGGGAAGTGGCAGAAAAAGGACTCAAAATGGGCTGAAAATGAGGTAAAAATGCCTTGAAATAGCCCAAAAATTCCCTAAAAACTCAGGAAAAAGGCACAAAGCAACAAAAAGAGTGAGAATCAGACAAATCATCCCCAAAACTGGCAAAAATATATCGAAATAGCAAAAAAACTGCCTGAAACGGCCAAAAAACTCGCTAAAAACAGCACAAAGCAACAAAAATAGTGAGAATCAGACAAATCATCCCCAAAACTGACAAAAATTACCTGAAATTAGCCAGAAAAATGCTTGAAATAGCCCAAAAATTCACTAAAATCAGCACAAAGCAAGAAAAAAATGTGAAAATCAGACAAAGCATCCCCAAAAAAACCCCAAAAAATCGGGGAAATTGGGAAAAAATGGGGTGGAAGAGGCTGAAAGGGGCCTGGATAGCGAAAGGTGTGAAAAATGGAGAAAATGTCTGGGAAGTGGCAGAAAAAGGACTCAAAATGGGCTGAAAATGAGGTAAAAATGCCTTGAAATAGCCCAAAAATTCACTAAAAACTCAGTAAAACGGCACAAAGCAACAAAAAGAGTGAGAATCAGACAAATCAACCCAAAAAATATCTCAAAACAGCCAGAAACTTCCCAAAACCTGCCTGAGAAGAGCCTGAAACACTAAAAATCTTGAAATTCACCCCAAATCCCCCCAAAGCATCCCAAAAACTCCCTAAAAACCCCGAAAAAACACCCGAAAAAATGAAATTCCTTAAAAAAACTCCCTAAAATCACCTGGGACCCACCGGAAACCTCCCCAAAAACACAAAAATTCCCCCCAAATCCAACCAAAAACACCAAAATCCCCTAAAATCCCCCAAAATCTTCCAAAACCACCAAAATCCCCCCAAAAATCCCTTCAAAAAACACCAAAATTCCCTCCAAAAACACCAAAATCACCAAAATCCCCCCAAAACACCAAAATCTCCCCAAAAAAACACCAAAATCACCAAAATCTCCCCAGAAAACCCCAAAATCCCCTAAAATCCCCCCAAAATCTTCCAAAAACACCAAAATCCCCTAAAATCCCCCAAAATCTTCCAAGATCACCAAAATCCACCCAAAAATCCCTTCAAAAAACACCAAAATCTCCCCAAAAACACCAAAATCACCAAAATCCCCCCAAAAAACCCCAAAATCCCCTAAAATCCCCCAAAATTTTCCAAAATCGATAAAATCCACCCAAAAATCCCTTCAAAAAACACCAAAATCTCCCCAAAACCACCAAAATCACCAAAATCCACCCAAAACACCAAAATCCCCCCCAAAAAACCCCAAACTCACCAAAATCCACCCAAAAACCACCAAAATCTCCCCAAAAACCCCAAAATCCCCTAAAATCCCCCCAAAACACCAAAATCCACCCAAAAAACACCAAAATCCCCTAAAATCCCCCAAAATCTTCCAAAAACACCAAAATCCCCCCAAAAATCCCTTCAAAAACACCAAAATCCCCCCCAAAAACACCAAAATCACCAAAATCCCCCCAAAAAACACCAAAATCACCAAAATCTCCTCAAAAATCACCAAAATCCACCCAAAAACCACCAAAATCCCCTAAAATCCCCCAAAATCTTCCAAGAATACCAAAATCCATCCAAAAATCACCAAAATCTCCCCAGAAAACCCCAAAATCCCCTAAAATCCCCCCAAAATCTTCCAAGAACACCAAAATCCCCCCAAAATCACCAAAATCCCCTCAAAAAACCCCAAAATCACCAAAATCCACCCAAAAATCACCAAAATCCCCCCCAAAATCACCAAAATCTCCCCAAAAAACCCCCAAATCCCCTAAAATCCCCCCAAAACACCAAAATCCACCCAAAAAACCCCAAAATCTCCTAAAATCCCCCCAAATCTTCCAAAACCACCAAAATCCCCCCAAATCCCCTCCCCCTCCCCCTCCCCTCCCCCCCAGTGACGTTTCCCCCCCTCCCCCACCCCGTGACCTTTGATCCCTCCCCTCCCCTCCCCCCCCCCCCGATTAAATCCCCCCTCCCCCCCCTTTTCCGGCCGCCCCTCCCCCACCTGGCGCAGCAGCAGCTGCCGCCCCTCCCCCCCGGCCGTGGCGAGGCCCCGCGGGGTCGCGACTGTCGCGATAGTGGCGATGGCGGCGGCCGGGAGGCGGCGGAGGAACATGGCGGCGGCGGCGGTGGGGACCGGGGGAGCGCGGCCCCTTTAAGAGAGCGAGGGGCGGGGCTTAAAGGAGGAGGCGGGAAGTTCCTTAAAAGGGCAACGGCGAAAAGGGAGGGGCCGGACTTAAAGGGGCAACGCACGGGGGAGGTTTTATTTCTATTTGTATTTATATTTATATTTATATTTATATTTAATTTATATTTATATTTATATTTATATTTATATTTATATTTATATTTAAATTTAAATTTAAATTTATATTTAATTTATATTTATATTTATATTTGTATTTATATTTATATTATATTTGTATTTATATTTATATTCTTATTGCTATATATTTATATTTATATTTATATTTATATTTATATTTATATTTATATTTTATTTATATTTATATTTATATTCTTATTGCTACATATTTATATTTATATTTATGTTTATATTTATATTTATGTTTATATTTATATTTATATTCTTATTACTATTTATTTATATTTATATTTATATTTATATTTATATTTATATTTATATTTATATTTATATTTAATTTATATTTATATTTATATTCTTATTGCTACTTATTTATATTTATATTTAATTTATATTTATATTTATATTTATATTTATATTCATATTCATATTTTTAATTTTATTTATATTTTAAATTTTATTTATATTTATATTTATATTTTTTAATATATTTATATTTATATTTATACTTATATTTATAGTTACATTTATACTTACACTTACATTTTATTCATATTTTACTTATATTTATATTATTTATACTTGTATTTTTATTTACATTTTCATTTATATTTATATTTTTATCTTTTTTATTTTTACTTTTATTTATATTATTTATATTTATATTTAATCACCCAAACTCCTCATTAATGCCCCAAACCACTCATTAATGACCACGAACTCTCATTAATCACCCAGAAATCCTCGTTAATCACCCATAACCCCTCATTAATTACCAAAACCCCTCATTAATCACCCCAAACCCCCCGTTAATTACCGAAAACCCTCATTAATCACCCAAAATCTCTCATTAATTACCAAAAATCCTCATTAATCACCCCAACACCCCCGTTAATTACCTAAATCTCTCCTTAATCACCCAAAATCTCATTAATTACCAAAAATCTTCATTAATCACCCAAAACCCCTCATTAATTACCAAAACCCCTCATTAATCACCCCAACCCCCCCGTTAATTACCAAAATCCCTCATTAATCACCCAAAATCTCATTAATAACCAAAAATCTTCATTAATCACCCCAAACCCCCTGTTAATTACCAAAAACCCCTAATTAACCACCCCAAATCCTCATTAATTACCAAAACCCCTCATTAATCCCCCATAACCTCTCATTAATCACCCAAAACCCTCATTAATTACGAAAATCCCTCCATAATCACCCCAAATCTCTCATTAATTATCAATAATCCTCATTAACCACCCCAAACGCTTGTTAATTACCCAAAAATCCTCATTAATCCCCCATAACCCCTCATTAATCACCCAGAAACCCACTCATTAATTATGCAAAAACCGCTTTATTTCCCTTCAGGTAACACCGGGGGGGTGTGAGTGTAACGGATGACGTCACCGATGACATCACTGATGACGTCGCGCCACGGCGAAGGGCTGGGCCGGCAGGGGGCGCTGTCGCTGATGACGTCACTGATGATGTCACTGATGATGTCACTGATGATGTCACCGATGACGTCACTGATGACGTCGCGCCACGGCGAAGGGCTGGGCCGGCAGGGGGCGCTGTGGTGATGTCATTGATGATGTCATTGATGACGTCACTGATGACGCCGCGCCACGGCGAAGGGCTGGGCCGGCAGGGGGCGCTGTCGCTGATGACGTCACTGATGATGTCATTGATGACGTCACTGATGACGTCGCGCCACGGCGAAGGGCTGGGCCGGCAGGGGGCGCTGTCGCTCTGTGATGTCACTGATGATGTCACTGATGACGTCACTGATGACGTCGCGCCACGGCGTAGGGCTGGGCCGGCAGGGGGCGCTGTCGCTGATGATGACGTCACTGATGACGTCACTGATGACGTCACTGATGACGTCGCGCCACGGCGTAGGGCTGGGCCGGCAGGGGGCGCTGTCGCTCCCCGCAGAGCAGCAGCCAATGGGGACGCACGAAGGTCAGAGAGGGGCGGAGCTCCAGAGCCTGAGGGGGCGGGGCCTCGTTAATGAGGGGGAAGGGTTTAATTAATGAGGGGAGGGGTTTGGTTAATGAGGGGGTGGAGTTTAATTAATGAGGGGAGGGGCTTTGTTAATGAGGGGCGGAGCTCCAGGGCCTGAGGGGGCGGGGCTTTGTTAATGAGGGGGAGGGGCTGGGTTAATGAGGGAGGCTTAATGAGGGGAGGGGCTTAATTAACGAGGGGGAAGAGCTCAATTAATGAAGGGGGAGGGGCTTAATTAATGAGGGGGGTCTAATTAATGAGGGGTTGGGGCTGGGTTAATGAGGGAGGCTTAATGAGGGGAGGGGCTTAATTAACGAGGGGGAAGTGCTCAATTAATGAAGGGGGAGGGACTTAATTAATGAGGGGGGTCTAATTAATGAGGGGTTGGGGCTGGGTTAATGAAGGGGCGGGGTTTGGTTAATGAGGGGGTGGGGCTTAAGGAAGGGGGAGGGGCTTAATGAAGGGAGAGGGGCTTAATTAATGAGGAGGCAGGTTAATGAAGGGGGAGGGGCTTAATTAATGAGGGGGCAGGTTAATGAAGGGGGAGGGGCTTAATTAATGAGGGGGGAGGTTAATGAAGGGGGAGGGGCTTAATTAATGAGGGGGCAGGTTAATGAAGGGGGAGGGGTCCCACCAGGCCCCGCCCCCTCCCCAGGCCACACCTCCTCGAAGGCGGGGTCCCACTCCTGTGACGTCACCACGTGCGTCACCGACTCGTCCATGTACGGCCGCAGCGTGCTGGGGACCAGTGGGGACCAGTTTGAACCAGTAGGGACCAGTTTAAACCAGTAGGAACCAGTTTAAACCAGTGGGGACCAGTTTAAACCAGTAGGGACCAGTACGGACCAGATTCAACCAGTACGGACCAGTTTGAACCAGTTTGAGCTCCCAATCCCCCCCCAGTCCATCCCAGTTCGGTTCAATCCCCTCCCAGTCCCTCCCAGTTCATCCCAGTTCCTCCCAGTCCATCCCAGTTCCTCCCAGTCCATCCCAATCCCCTCCCAGTCCCTCCCAGTCTCCTCCCAGTTCCTCCCAGTTTGATCCCAGTCCCTCCCAGTCCCCTCCCAGTCCCTCCCAGTTCCCTCCCAGTCCCTCCCAGTCCCTCCCAGTTCCATCCCAGTCCATCCCAATCCCCTCCCAGTCCCTCCCAGTCTCCTCCCAGTTCCCTCCCAGTCCCTCCCAGTTTGATCCCAGTCCCTCCCAGTCCCCTCCCAGTCCCTCCCAGTCCCCTCCCAGTCCCTCCCAGTCCATCCCAGTCCCTCCCAGTCCATCCCAGTTCCCTCCCAGTCCCTCCCAGTTCCATCCCAGTCTATCCCAGTCCCTCCCAGTCCATCCCAGTTTGGTTCAATCCCCTCCCAGTCCCTCCCAGTCCATCCCAGTTCATCCCAGTTCCCTCCCAGTCCCATCCCAGTCCCTCCCAGTTTGATCCCAGTCCCTCCCAGTCCCTCCCAGTTTGATCCCAGTCCCTCCCAGTCCATCCCAGTCCCTCCCAGTCCATCCCAGTCCCTCCCAGTCCATCCCAGTCCCTCCCAGTCCCTCCCAGTTCCCTCCCAGTCCCTCCCAGTTTATCCCAGTCCCTCCCAGTCCATCCCAATCCCATCCCAATCCCCTCCCAGTCCATCCCAGTCCATCCCAGTCCATCCCAGTCCCTCCCAGTCCCTCCCAGTCTCACCCCCCGAACGCCACCGCGTATCTCCGCAGTTTCCGCTCCTCCCCCGCCGGGAATTCTCCGTGGAAGAAGAAAATTTTACCCTGGAAAAAATCTGTGGGGGAAAAGAAAGGGTTAAAAAAATAAAATAAAATAAAATAAAATAAAGTAAAATAAAATAAAATAAAACAAAGTAAAATAAAATAAAGTAAAATAAAATAAAAATAAAATAAAGCAAAATACAATAAAGTAAAATAAAATAAAATAAAACAAAACAAAATAAAATAAGCTAAAAATAAAATAAAATAAAATAAAATAAAATAAAATAAGCTAAAAATAAAATAAAATAAAATAAAATAAAATAAAATAAAAATAAAATAAAGCAAAATACAATAAAGTAAAATACAGTAAAATAAAATAAAATAAAATAAAACAAAACAAAATAAAATAAGCTAAAAATAAAATAAAATAAAATAAAATAAAATAAAACAAAGTAAAATAAAATAAAATAAAGCAAAATAAAATAAAGTAAAATAAAGTAAAATAAAATAAAATAAAATAAAATAAAATAAAATAAAATAAAATAAATAAAATTTGTGTGGGGGAGGGATGAGAAAAAAAATTTAAAAAAAATTTGGGGAGGGGAAAGGGTTAAAAGTAAAATAAAATAAAATAAAATAAAATAAAATAAAGTAAAATAAAATAAAATAAAATAAATTAAAAAAAAATCTGTGTGGGGGGAGGGGCGAGAAAAATCCCCCGGGGAGGGGTGGGGGGAGGGGCGGGCACCTGGCAGGGGGGGGATGGGCTCCCCCTCCCCCTCCCCCTCCTCATCCTCCTCGCTGTTCTCCTCGGTGGAGCCGCCGTAGGGGTCGGACCTGCCGGGGGGAGGGGCTCGGGTGAGGCCACGCCCACCCCCAAACGAGGCCACGCCCATCCTTGAATGAAGCCACACCCATTCATTGAATGAAGCCACGCCCCCTTTAATGAAGCCACGCCCACCCTGAATGAGACCACACCCATTCATTGAATGAGGTCACGCCCCCTTTAATGAGGCCACGCCCACCCCTGAATGAGGCCACGCCCACCCCTGAATGAGGCCACACCCACGTTTTAAATGTGGCCACGCCCCCTTGAGTGAAGCCACGCTCACCCCTTAATGAGGCCACACCCACATTTTAAAGGTGGCCACGCCCACCCCTTGAATGAAGCCACGCCCACCCCTGAATGAGGCCACAGCCGTTCATTAAGGCCACGCCCACCCTTTGAATGAGGCCACACCCATTCATTGAATGAGGCCACGCCCCCTTGAATGAAGCCACGCCCACACCTCCAGTGAGGCCACGCCCCCTCCTTTGAGGCCACGCCCCCCAGTTCCCCACTCACTCCTCTGATTGGCCGCTGTTGTCACCTGACGCAGGGGGCGTGGCCGGCGCGGGGGCTGTGGCCTTTGGGGGAGGCCCCGCCCCCTTTTTCACCTTGGGGGAGGGGCGAGGAGGGGGCGGGGCAGCCTCAGGCTCCTCCCCCTCGCTGCTGGAGGAGGCGGAGCCGTCCAGGAGGTACCTGGGGAGAGGGGGAGGGGCACAGGTGAGGCCACGCCCACTCGAGGGCGTGGTTTGGGATGGGGGTGTGGCCATGGGGGGGTGGGGGGATCCCCCAGGTGTGTCCCAGGTGTGTCCCAGGTGTGTCCAGGTGAGTTCTGGGTGTCCCCAGGTGTGTCCCAGGTGTCCCCAGGTGTGCCCAGGTGTCCCCCAAATGTGCTCAGGTGTGTCCAGGTGTCCCCAGGTGTGTCTGGGTGCCCCCAGGTGTGCCCAGGTGTCCCCCAAATGTGCTCAGGTGTGTCCAGGTGTATCCCCAGGTACCCCCCAGGTGTCCCCAGGTGTCCCCAGGTGTGTTCCAGGTATGCTCAGGTGTCCCCAGGTGTGCTTTGGGTCCCCCCCAGGTGTGTCCAGGTGTGTTCTGGGTGTCCCCCAACTGTGCTCAGGTGTGCCCAGGTGTCCCCAGGTACCCCCCACGTGTGTTCTGGGTGCCCCCAGGTGTGCCCAGGTGTCCCCCAAATGTGCTCAGGTGTGTCCAGGTGTATCCCCAGGTACCCCCCAGGTGCTCCCAGGTGTGGTTTGGGTGTCCCCAGGTGTGCTTTGGGTCCCCTCCAGGTGTGTCCAGGTGTGCCCAGGTGTCCCCAGGTGTGCCCAGGTGTGTTCTGGGTGTCCCCCAACTGTGCTCAGGTGTGCCCAGGTGTCCCCAGGTACCCCCCAGGTGTGTTTTGGGTGTCCCCAGGTGTGTCCCAGGTGTGTCCAGGTGTGTTCTGGGTGCCCCCCAGGTGTCCCCAGGTGAGGTTTTGGTGTCCTCAGGTGTCCCCAGCTGTGTCCAGGTGTCCCCAGGTGTGCTTTGGGTCCCCCCCAGGTGTGCTTTGGGTCCCCCCCAGGTGTGTCCAGGTGTGTTTTAGGTGTCCCCCAGGTGTCCCCAGGTGTCCCCAGGTGTGCCCAGATCTGCCCCAGGTGTCCCCAGGTGTGGTTTGGGTCCCCCCCAGGTGTGTCCCCAAGTGTCCCAGGTGATGTTTTGGTGTCCCCAGGTGTATTTTAACCACCCCAGGTGTGTTCCCAGGTGTGTTTTGGGTGTCCCCAGGTGTCCCCAGGTGTATTTTAAGCCCCCCAGGTGTGTCCCCAGGTGTCCCCAGGTATCCCCAGGTGTCCCCAGGTGAGGTTTTGGTGTCCCCAGGTGTGTTTTAACCCCCCCAGGTGTCCCCAGGTGTGTTTTAACCCCCCCAGGTGTCCCAGGTGAGCTCACCTGTCGCACTCCACTCTCCTCCCCCTCCTCTGACATTCCCAAATCCACTCCGGCCCCACCACGACCCCCCCGGAGCTCCGGGCTCGCGCCGCCTTCGGCGTCCTGGCGAACGCACACCTGGCCAGGTGAGACCCCCAAAAATCACAGGTGAGACCCCCCAAAAATCACAGGTGAGACCCCCAAAACCCCCAGGTGAAACCCTAAAAATCCCCCAGGTGAGACCCTCAAAATCCCCCAGGTGAGACCCCCAAAAATCACAGGTGAGACCCCAAAACCACAGGTGAGACCCCCAAAGTCACAGGTGAGACCCAGAATCACAGGTGAGACCCCCCAAAAACCACAGGTGAGACCCCAAAAATCCCCCAGGTGAGACCGCCCCCAAAAAATACCCCAGGTAAGACCCCAAAATCCCCCAGGTGAGACCCAAAAACCACAGGTGAGACCCCCAAAAAATCACAGGTGAGACCCCCAAAGCCACAGGTGAGACCCCAAAAAATCACAGGTGAGACCCTCCCAAAACCCCTCAGGTGAAACTCTCCCAAAAAAAACCCCAGGTAAGACCCCAAAATCCCCCAGGTGAGACCCAAAAACCACAGGTGAGACCCCCCCAAAAAAATCCCCAGGTAAGACCCAAAAACTACAGGCGAGACCCAAAAACCACAGGTGAGACCCCCCCAAAAAACCCCCCAGGTGAGACCCAAAAAAAATCCCCAGGTGAGACCCAAAAAACCCCCCAGGTGAGACCCCCCAAAAATCACAGGTGAGACCCCAAAACCCCCAGGTGAGACCCCCCAAAAACCCCCCAGGTGTGCCCCAGGTAAATGGGGGAGGGATCAGGTGAGGTTCAGGTGTAATTTGGGGAGGGGTCACCTACACCAGGTGAATTGGGGAGTGGTCCAGGTGAGGTTCAGGGGTTCAGGTGAATTGGGGAGGGTCCAGGTGTAATTTGGGGAGGGGTCACCCACACCAGGTGAGGTTCAGATAATTTGGGGAGGGGTCAGGTGTGTCTCAGGTAATCTGGGGAGGGGTCCAGGTGAGGTTGAGGGGTTCAGGTGAATTGGGGAGGGGTCCAGGTGTAATTTGGGGAGGGGTCACCTACACCAGGTGAGGTTCAGGTGAATTGGGGAGGGGTCCAGGTGAGGTTGAGGGGTCCAGGTGAATTGGGGAGGGGTCCAGGTGAACTGGGGAGGGCTCCAGGTGTAATTTGGGGAGGGGTCACCTACACCAGGTGAGGTTCAGGTGAATTAGGGAGGGGTCCAGGTGAATTGGGGAGGGGTCCAGGTGAGGTTCAGGGGTTCAGGTGAATTGGGGAGGGGTCTAGGTGAACTGGGGAGGGGTCCAGGTGTAATTTGGGGAGGGGTCACCTACACCAGGTGAGGCTCAGGTAATTTGGGGAGGGGTCCAGGTGTATCTCAGGTGAATTAGGGAGGGGTCCAGGTGAATTGGGGAGGGGTCCAGGTGAATTGGGGAGGGGTCAGATGATTCCCAGGTGTAATTTGGGGAGGGGTCACCTACACCAGGTGATTCCCAGGGGTCCAGGGAGGGGTGGGGGAGGGTCCCAGGTGTAATTTGGGGAGGGGTCACCTACACCAGGTGAGGTTCAGGTGAATTGGGGAGGGTCCAGCTGGGGTTCAGATGAATTGGGGAGGGTCCAGGTGATTTGGGGAGGGGGTCCAGGTGTGCCCCAGGTGTAAATTGGGGAGGGGTCACCTACACCAGGTGAGGTTCAGGTGAATTGGGGAGGGTCCAGCTGGGGTTCAGGTGAATTGGGGAGGGTCCAGGTGAACTGGGGAGGGGTCAGATGATTCCCAGGTGTAATTAGGGGAGGGGTCACCTACACCCAGGTGTGTCTCAGGTAATTTGGGGAGGGTCCAGGTGAGTCCCAGGGGTCCAGGTAAATTAGGGGAGGGGTCCCAGGTGTAATGTGGGGAGGGGTCACCTACACCAGGTGAGGTTCAGGTGAATTGGGGAGGGGTCCAGGTGAATTGGGGAGGGGTCCAGGTGAACTGGGGAAGGGTCCAGGTGTAATTTGGGGAGGGGTCACCTACACCAGGTGAGGTTCAGGTGATTTGGGGAGGGTCCAGGTGGGGTTCAGGTGATTTGGGGAGGGGTCCAGGTGAGGTTGAGGGGTTCAGGTGAATTAGGGAGGGGTCCAGGTGAATTGGGGGAGGGGTCCAGGTGAACTGGGGAGGGGTCCAGGTGTAATTAGGGGAGGGGTCACCTACACCAGGTGCGTGCAGTCCGGGCTCCAGTCGGGCCGGTAGCGAGCCCCCAGCCCCGCGGCCGCCGAGCGCAGCTGAGCCCGCAGAGGGTTCTGGAAACCGCTCAGGGCCAGCACCACCCCCCCCAAAACGGGACCCCCCGAATTGGGGAGGGGGCCCGAGACGGGGGGGGAGGGCTTGGGGGGAGGGGGGCGGCGTTTGGGGGGGGGCCTGCAAATGAGGAGGGGGGAGTTAGTGTGGGGGTCCCGAAAAAGGGGGGGTTGGGGGTCCCAGGTGAGATTTTGGGGGGTCCCAGGTGAGGTTTGGGGGTCCCAGGTGGAATTTGGGGGTCCCAGGTGGGGTTGGGGGGCCCAAAAAGGGGGTTCAAGGTCCCAAAATTGGGGTTGGGGGGTCCCAGGTGAGGTTTGGGGGGTCCCAGGTGAGATTTGGGGGTCCCAGAATTGGGTTGGGGGTCCCAGGTGACATTTGGGGGTCCCAGGTGAGATTTGGGGTTCCAAAATTGGGGGTTGGGGGTCCCCAGGTGAGATTTTGGGGGGTCCCAGGTGAGATTTGGGGGTCCAGGGTGAGGTTTGGGGGGGTCCCAGGTGGAATTTTGGGGGGTCCCCAGGTGAGGTTTGGGGGTCCCCAGGGTGGGGTTTGGGGGGTCCCAGGTGAGGTTTGGGGGGTCCCAGGTGGAATTTGGGGTCCCAGAATTGGGGTTTGGGGGTCCCAGGTGAGGTTTGGGGGTCCCCAGATAGAATTTGGGGGTCCCAGGTGAGCTTTGGGGATCCCAGGTGGGATTTTGGGGGTTCCAGGTGGGGGTTTGGGGGTTGCAGGTGAGGTTTGGGGGGTCCCAGGTGAGGTTTGGGGGGTCCCAGGTGGGGCTGGGGGGTCCCAGAATTGGGTTGGGGGTCCCAGGTGAGGTTTGGGGGGTCCCAGGTGGGGTTTGGGGGGTTCCAGGTGGGATTTGGGGGTCCCAGAATTGGGTTTGGGGATCCCAGGTGAGATTTTGGGGGTCCCCAGGTGGGATTTGGGGGTCCCCAGGTGAAATTTGGGGGTGCCAGGTGAAATTTGGGGGGTCCCAAGTGGGGTTTGGGGGTCCCAGGTGGGGCTGGGGGGTCCCAAAATTGGGTTGGGGGGGTCCCAGGTGGGGTTGGGGTCCCACGTGAGGTTTGGGGGTCCCAGGTGGGGGTTGGGGGGGTCCCAGGTGGGGTTTGGGGGGTCCCAGGTGGGATTTGGGGGTCCCAGACATTGGGTTGGGGATCCAGGTGAGGTTTGGGGGTCCCAGGTGACATTTGGGGGTCCCAGGTGAGGTTTGGGGGGTCCCAGGTGGGGTTTGGGGGTCCCAGGTGAGATTTTGGGGGTCCCAGGTGGGGTTCAGGGGTCCCAGGTGGGGTTTGGGGGTCCAGGTGGGGTTTGGGGGGTCCCAGGTGGGGTTTGGGGGTCCCAGGTGGGGTTTGGGGGTCCCAGGTGACATTTGGGGGGGTCCCAGGTGGAATTTTGGGGTCCCAGGGTGACATTTGGGGGGTCCCAGGTGGGGTTTGAGGGTCCCAGGTGGGGCTGGGGGTCCAGAATTGGGGTTGGGGGTCCCCAGGTGAGATTTTGGGGGGTCCCCAGGTGAAATTTGGGGGTCCCAGGTGGGGTTTGGGGGTCCCAGGTGGGGCTGGGGTCCCAGAATTTGGGTTGGGGGGCTCAAAATAGGGGTTGGGGGTCCCAGAATTGGGGTTTGGGGGGTCCCAGGTGGGGA
>NC_081280.1:187236-238928 GCF_030490865.1 Poecile atricapillus
TGTCCCAGAATTGGGGTTTGGGGGTCCCAGGTGGGGTTTGGGGGTCCCAGATGAGGTTTGGGGTGTCCCAGGTGGAATTTGGGGTCCCAGAATTGGGGTTTGGGGGGGTCCCAGAATTGGGTTGGGGGTCCCAGGTGAGATTTTGGGGGTCCCAGGTGAGGTTTGGGGTCCCCAGGTGAGGTTTTGGCCCCTCCCCCCGTTACCTGTGTGACGTCACTCGCGCCGAGCGCGGCCGCGGCGTAGCTGGGCCCGGGGGAGGGGTCCTGGGGGGGAGGGGCTGGGGGGGAGGGGGGAGAGGAGATGTTAAAGGTGGGGGAGGGGCAGGGGGGAGGGGCTGGGGGTGGGGGCGGGGCTGAGGGGGTGGGGGGGAGGGGATCTTACCTGGGGTGGGGGAGGGGAGATGCTAAAGGGGGAGGGGCTGAGAGGGTGGGGGAGGGGCTGAAGGGGGTGGGGGGTGGGGGAGGGGCTGAGGGGGTGGGGGAGGGGCTGGGGGGGGGTCTTACCTGGGGTGGGGGAGGGGCGCTGGTAGAAGAGGGCGCCGGGGGGCGGCGGGGGGGGCTCCCCTCCCCCTCCTCGCGCAGCGTGAACGGACCCAGGCGGCGACGCTGGGGGGAGGGGCGGGGTCACAGGGGGGTCAGGGGTCACTCAGGGGTCAAAGGTCACTCAGAGGTCACTCAGGGGTCATCCAGGGGGTCAGGGACACTCAGGGGTCACCCAGGGGTCACTCAGGGGTCATTTGGGTCACTCAGGGGTCACCCAGGGGGGTCAGGGGTCACTCAGGGGTCACTCAAGGGTCACTCAGGGGTCATTCAGGGGTCATTGGGGTCACTCAGGGGTTACTCAGAGGTCACTCAGGGGTCACTCAGGGGTCATTGGGGTCACCCAGGGGTCACTCAGGGGTCATTTGGGTCACTCAGGGGTCACCCAGGGGGGTCAGGGGTCACTCAGGGGTCACTCAAGGGTCACTCAGGGGTCATTCAGGGGTCATTGGGGTCACTCAGGGGTTACTCAGAGGTCACTCAGGGGTCACTCAGGGGTCATTGGGGTCACCCAGGGGTCACTCAGGGGTCATTTGGGTCACTCAGGGGTCACCCAGGGGGGTCAGGGGTCACTCAAGGGTCTCTCAGGGGTCACTGAAGGGTCACTCAGGGGTCACAGATCACTCAGGGGTCACTGAAGGGTCACTCAGGGATCACTCAGTGGTCATTGGGGTCACTCAGGGGTCACTGGGGTCACTCAGGGGTCACTCAGGGGTCAGAGATCACTCAGGGGTCACTGAAGGGTCACTCAGGGATCACTCAGTGGTCACTCAGGGGTCAGAGGCCACTCAGGGGTCACTCAGAGGTCACTCAGGGGTCACTCAGGGGTCACTCAGGAGTCACTCAGGGGTCACCCAGGGGTCACTCAGGGCTCACCCAGGGGTCAAAGGTCACTCACCGCCCCCCCCGGCTGCGTCCCCTCCCCCTCGGCGAACACTCGGATGAACGACAGCCCGAAGGGACGGCTCTGTGGGGGGGGGAGGGGCAGAATTAACCCAAGCCCCGCCCCCTCAGGCAGGCCCCACCCCCTCAGGCAGGCCCCACCCCCTCCCAGGCCCCGCCCCCCCCTCAGGTGAGCTCACCTGGCTGTAGGGCTGGCTCAGCACCACCTTGAGCCGGTCCCGCCCGCTCCGGGCCGGGTTTTGCAGCAGAACCTCGGGGCCGAAGAGACGGACGCGGCGAAGCTCCGCCCCCGCGCGGCTCTCGGCAGGTGACATCAGCGCGGCGCTGGGGAGCAACACCTGGGCAGGTGAGACACATGTGAGACACAGGTAAGGGACCAGTGAGACACAGGTGACATCAGCGCGGCGCTGGGGAGCAACACCTGGGCAGGTGAGACACATGTGAGACACAGGTAAGGGACCAGTGAGACACAGGTGACATCAGCGCGGCGCTGGGGAGCAGCACCTGCACAGGTGAGACACACAGATAACCCCCAGGTGAGACACAGGTGACATCAGTGTGGTGCTGGGGAGCAGCACCTGCACAGGTGAGAGATACAGAAAACCCCCAGGTGAGACACAGGTGAGACACAGGTGAGACACAGGTGAGACACAGGTGACATCAGCGCGGCGCTGGGGAGCAGCACCTGCACAGGTGAGACACAGGTGAGGGACAGGTGAGACACAGAGGAGACACAGGTGAGACACAGGGGAGACACAGGTGAGGGACAGGTGAGACACAGGTGAGGGACAGATGAGACACAGGAGGGGGACAGGTGAGGGACAGGTGAGAGGTGAGGCTCAGATGCGGTTCCAGGTGAAGCCCCAGGTGAGGCCTCAGGAGAGACTCAGGTGAGACCCCAGGTGAGCTCCAGGTGAGGCTCAGGTGAGGCCCCAGGTGAGGCTCAGGAGAGCTCCAGGTGAGACCCCAGGTGAGGCTCAGGTGAAGCCCCAGGTGAGACCCCCAGGTGACCCCCAGGTAACCCCCAGGTGAGACCCCAGGTCCCCCCAGGTGAGGCCCCAGGAGAGACACCAGGTGAGACCCCAGGTCCCCCCAGGTGAGACCCCAGGTGAGACCCCAGGTCCCCCCAGGTGAGACCCCAGCTGAGACCCCCAGGTAACCCCCAGGTAACCCCCAGGTGAGCTCCAGGTGAGACTCCAGGTAACCCCCAGGTAACCCCCAGCTGAGACCCCCAGGTGAGACCCCAGCTGAGACCCCCAGGTGAGACCCCCAGGTGAGACCCCCAGGTGACCCCCAGGTCCCCCCAGGTGAGACCCCCAGGTGACCCCCAGGTAACCCCCAGGTGACCCCCAGGTAACCCCCAGGTAACCCCCAGGTGAGACCCCCAGGTGACCCCCAGGTCCCCCCAGGTGAGACCCCCAGGTGAGACCCCCAGGTCCCCCCAGGTGACCCCCAGGTGACCCCCAGGTGAGACCCCAGGTGAGGCTCAGGTGAGACCCCCAGGTGACCCCCAGGTGAGACCCCAGGTGACCCCCAGGTGACTCCCAGGTGAGACCCCCAGGTGAGACCCCCAGGTGACCCCCAGGTCCCCCCAGGTGAGACCCCCAGGTCCCCCCAGGTGAGACCCCCAGGTGAGACCCCCAGGTGACCCCCAGGTCCCCCCAGGTGAGACCCCCAGGTCCCCCCAGGTGAGGCTCAGGTGAGACCCCCAGGTCCCCCCAGGTGTGGGCGGGGCTCACCTGGAAGTCTCCCCCCGCAGAGGATCCCAGCAGAACCTCCACGAAGGCGGCGCCGTCGTTCCCGATGTGAAGGGAATGGATGGGGCGGGGCTCGGCCAGCTGTGGAGACCCCTCCCCAAATTACCTGAGACCCCAAATTCACCTGGGACCCCTCCCCAAATTACCTGGGACCCCTCCCCAAACTCACCTGAACCCCCAAATTCACCTGAGACCCCCCCAGCTGTGGAGACCCCTCCCCAAATTACCTGGGACCCCTCCCCAAACTCACCTGAACCCCCAAATTCACCTGAGACCCCCCCAGCTGTGGAGACCCCTCCCCAAAATTCAGTCCCTCCCAGTCACTCCCAGTCCCTCCCAGTTCCCCCAAACCCCCTCCCAGTGCCCCCCAGTCACCTCCCAGTCCATCCCAGTGCCCCCGAAACCCCTCCCAGATCCCTCCCAGTCCATCCCAGTTTATCCCAGTGCCCCCAAACCCCCTCCCAGTGCCCTCCAGTCTCCTCCCAGTTCCCTCCCAGTCCATCCCAGTCCCTCCCAGTGCCCCAAAACCCCCTCCCAGTCCCTCCAAGTCCCTCCCAATCCCCCCCAACCCCCTCCCAGTGCCCCCCAGTGCCCTCCCAGTGCCCCTAAATCCCCTCCCAGTCCCTCCCAGTTGCTCCCAGTCTCTCCCAATCCCCCCCAAACCCCCTCCCAGTCCATCCCAGTTGCTCCCAGTTCCCCCAAACCCCCTCCCAGTCACTCCCAGTGCCCCCCAGTCCCCTCCCAGTCCCTCCCAGTTGCTCCCAGTCCCTCCCAATCCCCTCCAAACTCCCTCCCAGTGCCCCCCAGTGCCCTCCCAGTCCCCTCCCAGTTCCCCCAAACCCCCTCCCAGTCCATCCCAGTGCCCCCGAAACCCCTCCCAGTCCCTCCCAATCCCCCCAACTCCCCTCCCAGTGCCCCCAGTCCCTCCCAGTTCCCCCAAATCCCCTCCCAGTCCCTCCCAATCCCCCCCAAACTCCCTCCCAGTCCCTCCTAATCCCCTCCCAGTCCCTCCCACTGTCCCCCAGTCCCCTCCCAGTTCCCTCCCAGTCCATCCCAGTCCCTCCCAGTGCCCCAAAACCCCCTCCCAGTGCCCCCCAGTTCCCCCAAACCCCCTCCCAGTTGCTCCCAGTCCCTCCCAATCCCCCCCAAACCCCCTCCCAGTCCCTCCCAGTCCCCTCCTCATCCTCTCCCCACCTCCAGCACCACGCTCAGCTGCTTCTCCCCCGCCGCCGCCCCCCTCCAGCGCCCGCCATCATCGGGCCGCAGCAGATTCTCGGCCGGGAAACGCTGCGGAGCCACAGGAGAGCTTCAGCCCGGATCCCCCCGCAGCTCCCCCGTCCTCCGGTGCCCCGGAGCCCTTTGCCGGGGACCCACCGGGTCGGCGCTGCTGACGGAGACCACCCGGCTGAACGGGATCTCCGGCATCGCCGCCATGCACCGGAAACCTCCCTCAGAGCGGCCCAGGGAGGCGCTCTGCCAATCCCCGCCCGCAACTCGATGGTTCTCCAATGGGATTTTTTGCGGTGCGCGGGAGGCGCTCTAGCCCACCGGTCCTCCGGGCTCTGTGGTAAATCGGTCCTCCAAGGGGTTTTCCCGCCCTTTTTGAAGCGCGGGAAGCCGTGAGGGGAAGGGGGCGGGGCGAGGTGAGGGCGGGCGCTAATTAAATTTCTGAGGGGATAATTAAACCTAATTATGCTTCGAGGGGTGGTTAATTAAGCCTTGTAATTAATTAAGACCAAAACGAGCGGGTTTGAGGGGTTTCCAAAGGCATTTATTGGTCCAGCGAAGCGCTCCCAGTGCTCCCAGTTCAGCCCAGTAAGCGGCCGTACTCGGCCAAGGCTGAGGATTTCTTCACCCCGTCCCAAATCCGGGCAGCGTAGTGGAACCTGCGACCAGTATGGACCAGTATGGACCAGTACGGACCAGTACGGACCAGTACAGGTAAGACAGGCCCCTCCCAGTTGGCCCTAGTCCCCTCCCAGATCCTTCCCAGTACATCCCAGTCCCCCCCCAAATCCTTCCCAGTACATTCCAGTTAATCCCAGTACCCCCAAACATCCTCCCAGTTCCTCCCAGTCCATCCCAGTGTCCCCAAAACCCCTCCCAGTCCATCCCAGTCCATCCCAGTGTCCCCAAACCCCCTCCCAGTCCATCCCAGTCACTCCCAGTGACCCCCAAACCCCCTCCCAGTCACTCCCAGTCACTCCCAGTGTCCCCAAACCCCCTCCCAGTCCATCCCAGTCCATCCCAGTCACTCCCAGTGCCCCCCAAACCCCCTCCCAGTGTCTCCCAGTCCATCCCAGTGCCCCCAAAACCCCTCCCAGTCCATCCCAGTCACTCCCAGTCACTCCCAGTGACCCCAAACCTGCTCCCAGTCCATCCCAGTCACTCCCAGTGCCCCCCAAACCCCCTCCCAGTCCATCCCAGTCACTCCCAGTGCCCCCCAAACCCCCTCCCAGTCCATCCCAGTCACTCCCAGTGCCCCCCAAACCCCCTCCCAGTCCATCCCAGTCCATCCCAGTCTCACCAGTTGCGCTCGGTCAGCAGGCTGTGGGATAACTGGGAGCGGGCGGCCGCCAGGACCCTCCCAGTGACCCCCAAACCCCCTCCCAGTCCATCCCAGTCCATCCCAGTCACTCACAGTGACCCCAAACCCCCTCCCAGTCCATCCCAGTCACTCCCAGTGACCCCAGACCCCCTCCCAGTCCATCCCAGTCCATCCCAGTCTCACCAGTTGCGCTCGGTCAGCAGGCTGTGGGATAACTGGGAGCGGGCGGCCGCCAGGACCCTCCCAGTGCCCCCCAAACCCCCTCCCAGTCCATCCCAGTCCATCCCAGTCACTCCCAGTGTCCCCAAACCTGCTCCCAGTCCATCCCAGTCCATCCCAGTCACTCCCAGTGCCCCCAAACCCCCTCCCAGTCCATCCCAGTCCATCCCAGTCACTCCCAGTGTCCCCCAAACCCCCTCCCAGTCCATCCCAGTCCATCCCAGTCACTCCCAGTCACTCCCAGTGTCCCCAAACCTGCTCCCAGTCCATCCCAGTGCCCTCCAGTGCCCCCCAAACCCCCTCCCAGTGACCCCAAACCCCCTCCCAGTGGCTCCCAGTCCATCCCAGTCTCACCAGTTGCGCTCGGTCAGCAGGCTGTGGGATAACTGGGAGCGGGCGGCCGCCAGGACCCTCCCAGTGCCCCCCAAACCCCCTCCCAGTCCATCCCAGTCCATCCCAGTCACTCCCAGTGTCCCCCAAACCCCATCCCAGTCCATCCCAGTCACTCCCAGTCACTCCCAGTGTCCCCAAACCCCCTCCCAGTCCATCCCAGTGCCCTCCAGTGACCCCAAACCCCCTCCCAGTCCATCCCAGTCACTCCCAGTGACCCCAGACCCCCTCCCAGTCACTCCCAGTCACTCCCAGTGTCCCCAAACCCCCTCCCAGTCCATCCCAGTCACTCCCAGTCACTCCCAGTGCCCCCCAAACCCCCTCCCAGTCCATCCCAGTCCATCCCAGTCACTCCCAGTGCCCCCAAACCCCCTCCCAGTCCATCCCAGTCCATCCCAGTCACTCCCAGTGTCCCCAAACCTGCTCCCAGTCCATCCCAGTCCATCCCAGTGACCCCAAACGCCCTCCCAGTCCATCCCAGTCACTCCCAGTGCCCCCAAACCCCCTCCCAGTGCCCCCAAACCCCCTCCCAGTGGCTCCCAGTCCATCCCAGTCTCACCAGTTGCGCTCGGTCAGCAGGCTGTGGGATAACTGGGAGCGGGCGGCCGCCAGGACCCTCCCAGTGCCCCCCAGACCCCCTCCCAGTCCATCCCAGTCCATCCCAGTCACTCCCAGTGACCCCAGACCCCCTCCCAGTGACCCCCAAACCCCCTCCCAGTCCATCCCAGTCACTCCCAGTGACCCCAAACCCCCTCCCAGTCCATCCCAGTCACTCCCAGTGTCCCCAAACCCCCTCCCAGTCCATCCCAGTCACTCCCAGTGCCCCCAAACCCCATCCCAGTCCATCCCAGTCCATCCCAGTCACTCCCAGTGACCCCAGACCCCCTCCCAGTCCATCCCAGTCCATCCCAGTCACTCCCAGTGACCCTCAAACCCCCTCCCAGTCACTCCCAGTGACCCCAGACCCCCTCCCAGTCCATCCCAGTGGCTCCCAGTCTCACCAGTTGCGCTCGGTCAGCAGGCTGTGGGATAACTGGGAGCGGGCGGCCGCCAGGACCCTCCCCCGCAGCCGGGCCAGGAGCCCCCCCCAGCCCCCCCCGGCCCCGGAATGGGGGCAGGGCTGGGAACAGCGCCCCTCCCCCACCTGCGGGACACACAGACACACTGGGAGGGACTGGGAGGGCACTGGGAGCCACTGGGAGGGACTGGGAGGGACTGGGGGGTGGTTTGGGGGGAACTGGGATAGACTGGGATGGACTGGGAGGGACTGGGAGCCACTGGGAGGGGGTTTGGGGGGGCACTGGGAGGGACTGGGAGCCACTGGGAGCCACTGGGAGCCACTGGGAGGGGGTTTGGGGGGGACTGGGATAGACTGGGATGGATTGGGAGGGACTGGGAGCCACTAGGAGGGGGACTGGGGGCACTGGGAGGGACTGGGAGCCACTGGGAGGGGGTTTGGGGGGGCACTGGGAGGGACTGGAAGGGACTGGAAGCCACTGGGAGGGACTGGGAGGGGATTTGGTGAAACTGGGAGGGCACTGGGGGGCACTGGGAGGGGGTTTGGGGTCACTGGGAGTGACTGGGATGGACTGGGAGCAGGTTTGGGGGAACTGGGAGGGACTGGGAGGGACTGGGAGGGGGTTTGGGGGGGACTGGGATAGACTGGGATGGATTGGGAGGGACTGGGAGCCACTGGGAGGGGGACTGGGGGCACTGGGAGGGACTGGGAGCCACTGGGAGGGGGTTTGGAGGAACTGGGAGGGACTGGGAGGGACTGGGAGGGACTGGGAGGGGCTTTGGGGGAACTGGGATGGACTGGGATGGACTAGGGTGTACTGGGACATACTGGGAGGGACTGGGAGGGACTGGGAGGGACTGGGAGGGGGTTTGGGGGGGACTGGGATGGACTGGGAGCAACTGGGAGGGACTGGGAGGGGATTTGGGGGAACTGGGGTGGACTGGGATGGACTAGGGTGTACTGGGACATACTGGGATGGACTGGGAGGGACTGGGAGGGACTGGGAGGGGGTTTGGGGGACACTGGGAGTGACTGGGGTGTACTGGGATGGACTGGGAAGGGTTTTTGGGGGTACTGGGATATACTGGGATATACTGGGATGTACTGGGATGGACTGGGAAGGGCTTTTAGGTACACTGAGATGGACTGGGATGGACTGGATATACTGGGAAGGGTTTTTGGGGGCACTGGGATGTACTGAGATGAACTGGGATGAACTGGGATGGACTGGGATGAACTGGGATGGACTGGGATATACTGTAAAGGGTTTTTGGGTACACTGGGATGTACTGGGATGAACTGGGATGAACTGGGACATACTGGGATGTACTGGGAAGGGTTTTTGGGGGCACTGGGACGAACTGGGACGTACTGAGATGAACTGGGATGAACTGGGATGGACTGGGAAGTGTTTTTGGGGGCACTGGGACATACTGGGATGAACTGGGATATACTGGGAAGGGTTTTTGGGGACACTGGGAGGAACTGGGATGGACTGAGATGAACTGGGATGAACTGGGACATACTGGGATGGACTGGGAAAGGTTTTTGGGGGCTCTGGGATGTACTGAGATGAACTGGGATGAACTGGGATGGACTGGGAAGTGTTTTTGGGGGCACTGGGACATACTGGGATGGACTGGGATATACTGGGAAGGGTTTTTGGGGGCACTGGGATGAACTGGGATGAACTGAGATGAACTGGGATGTACTGGGACATACTGGGATGTACTGGGAAGGGTTTTTGGGGGCACTGGGAAGAACTGGGAAGGAGCTGAGGGGGCTGTGCTGGGGGTGACCGGTCCCTACTGGTCCCTACTGGTTTATACTGGTTTATACTGGTTTATACTGGTCTGTACTGGTTTATACTGGTTTATACTGGTTTATACTGGTCTCACCTGCCCGGGGCAGGGCGTCCTCGGGCTCCTCCTCCAGGGGGGGCAGCAGGAACAGGTTGACCTCGGGCTCGGGGGGGCTGGGGGGCAGCGAGGGGGGAGCGGGGAGCAGCTCCCGCATGGACAGAGAGCCTGGAGGGGGGAAACACCCGAAATCGGGGGAATTTAACCAAAAATGGACAAAATGGAACCAAAAATGGGCAAAATTCACCCAAAAACGGGCAAAATGGAACCAAAAACGGGCAAAATTCACCCAAAAACGGGCAAAATGGAACCAAAAATGGGCAAAATGGAACCAAAAATGGCCAAAATTCACCCAAAAACGGGCAAAATGGAACCAAAAATGGGCAAAATTCACCCAAAAATGGCTAAAATTCACTCAAAAACAGGCAAAATTTAACCAAAAATGGCCAAAATTGGGAAAAATTTAAGTAAAATCGGGGGAAATTGAACCAAAAATGGCCAAAATTCAGCCAAATCCATCCCAAACCCCTCTCATGACCCCCAAATCCCCCCCAGACCCCCCCCAAATCCCTTTCAGGACCCCCCAAATGTCCCCAAATCCCCCCCAGACCCCCCCAAACCCCTCTCAGGACCCCCCAAATCTCCCCAGACCCCTCTCAGGACCCCCAAATCCTCACAAATCCCCCCCAAACCCCCCCAAATCCCCCCCATATCCCCCCAAACCCCTCTCAGGATCCCCAAACCCCCCCAGACCCCTCTCAGGACCCCCCAATCCCTTTCAGGACCCCCAAATCCCCCCAAACCTCCCCCAGACCCCTCTCAGGACCCCTCAGGACCCCCCAGACCCCTCTCAGACCCCCCCAAACCCCCCCAATCCCCCCCAAATCCCCCCAGACCCCTCTCAGGACCCCCCAAATCCCCCCAAATCCCCCCCAAACCCCCCCCAAATCCCTCTCAGGACCCCCAAAGCCCCCCCAGACCCCTCTCAGGATCCCCAAGTCCTCCCAAGTCCCCCCCAAATCACCCCAAGTCCCTCTCAGGACCCCCCAAACCTCTCTTAACCCCCCCAGACCCCTCTCAGGACCCCCAAACCGCCCCCAGACCCCTCTCAGGACCCCCCAGATCCCCCTCAGACCCCTCTCAGGACCCCCCAAATCCCTCTCAGGACCCCTCAGACCCCCCCGAACCCCTCTCAGACCCCCCCAAACCCCCCCAGATCCCCCCGAAACCCCTCTCAGGACCCCCAAACCCCCCCCAAATCTCCCCAAATCTCCCTCAAACCCCCCAATTCCCCCCCCAGACCCCTCTCAGGACCCCTCAGACCCCCCCAGACCCCTCTCAGACCCCCCCAGACCCCCCCAATCCCCCCGTACCCCGGTACTTGAGTCGGGAATGCGCCATCAGCTGCCCCAGCACCCGCTGCATCTGCCCCAGGCGCCGGGGGGAGAAACACTCGGGGGGGGCGCGGGTCTGGACGAAAACTGGGGGGGAAATGGGGGGGTCAGGGGGGTCTGGGGGGGTCACGGGGGGTCTGGGGGGGTCACAGGGGTCACTGGGGGAAAAATGGGGGGTCACTGGGGGGGTCTGCCCCAGGCGGCGGGGGGAGAAACACTCGGGGGGGGCGCGGGTCTGCACGAAAACTGGGGGAAATGGGGGGGTCAGGGGGGTCTGGGGGGGTCACAGGGGTCAGGGGGGGTCACAGGGACTGGGGGGGTCACTGGGGGAAAAATGGGGGGTCACTGGGGGGGTCTGCCCCAGGCGGCGGGGGGAGAAACACTCGGGGGGGGCGCGGGTCTGCACGAAAACTGGGGGGGAATGGGGGGGTCAGGGGGGTCTGGGGGGGTCACAGGGGTCACAGGGGTCAGGGGGGTCACAGGGGTTGGGGGGGTCACAGGGGTCAGGGGGGGACAGGGGGGGTCACGGGGGGTCACAGGGGTCACAGGGGTCAGGGAGGGTGGGCTGGGGATGGGATCTATGGGTCAGGATTTATAGGTGCCATTCTATAGGTGTCAGTATCTATAGGTGTCAGGATCTATAGGGGTCAGTGTCCATTGGGGTCAGTATCTATAGGTGTCAGGATCCATAGGGGTCCCATTCTATAGGTCCCATTCCATAGGTGCCAGGATCTATAGGTGTCAGTATCTATAGGTGTCAGGATCTATGGGTCCCATTCCATAGGTCCCATTCCATAGGTGCCATTCCATAGGTGTCAGTATCTATAGTGTCAGGATCTATAGGTGTCAGGATCTATAGGGGTCAGTGTCCATTGGGGTCAGTATCTATAGGTGTCAGGATCCATAGGGGTCCCATTCTATAGGTCCCATTCCATAGGTGCCATTCCATAGGTGTCAGTATCTATAGTGTCAGGATCTATAGGGGTCAGTATCTATAGGGGTCAGTATCCATTAGGGTCAGTATCTATAGGGGTCAGTATCTATAGGTGTGATTCTATAGCTGCCAGGATCTATAGCTGTCAGTATCTATAGGGTCAGTATCTATAGGTATTAGGATCTATAGGTGCCATTCCATAGGGGTCAGGATCTATAGGGGTCAGTATCTATAGGGCAGTATCTACAGGTGTCAATATCTATAGGTCCCATTCCATAGGTGCCAAGATCTATAGGGGTCAGTATCCATTAGGGTCAGGATCTACAGAACTCAGGATCTATAGGGTCAGGATCTATAGGGATCAGGATCTGTAGGTGCCAGGGTCTATAGGTGTCAATATCCATTAGGGTCAGTATCTATAGGTGCCATTCCATAGGTGCCGGGATCTATAGGTATCAGTATCCATTAGGGTCAGTATCTATAGGGGTCAGGATCTATAGGTCCCATTCCATAGGTGCCAGGATCCATTAGGGTCAGTATCTATAGGGGTCAGTATCCATAGGTATCAGTATCCATAGGGGTCAGTATCTATAGGTGTCAAGACCTATGGGACTCAGGATCTATAGGGGTCAGTATCTATAGGGGTCAGTGTCCATTGGGGTCAGTATCTATAGGTGCCAGGATCTATAGGTCCCATTCCATAGGTCCCATTCTATAGGTGTGATTCTATAGGTCCTGTTCTATAGGTGTCAGGATCTATAGGGGTCAGGATCCATAGGGGTCAGTGTCTATAGGTGTCAGTATCTATAGGTGCCAGGATCTATAGGTGCCAGGATCCATAGGTCCCATTCCATAGGTGCCATTCCATAGGTGTCAGGATCTATAGGTGCCAGGATCCATAGGGGTCAGTGTCCATTGGGGTCAGTATCTATAGGTGCCAGGATCCATAGGTGTGATTCTATAGGTGTGATTCCATAGGGGTCAGTATCTATAGGGGTCAGTATCTATAGATGTCAGTATCTATAGGTCCCGTTCTATAGGTCCCATTCTATAGGTGCCATTCCATAGGTGTGATTCCATAGGTGTCAGGATCTATAGGTCCCATTCCATAGATGTCAGTATCTATAGGTCCCATTCCATAGGTGTCAGGATCCATAGGTGCCAGGATCCATAGGTGCCATTCCATAGGTGTCAGGATCCATAGGGGTCAGTATCCATTAGACTCAGTATCTATAGGTGCCAGGATCCACAGGTTCTCACTCACCCAGGTGTGGGTAATACTCCGAGGGCTCCTCGGCCCCTCCCCCGCTGCAGTCGTGGCTCGGGGACGGCGTCGGCGGCTTCACCATCTCGGCCGTCTGCAGGAACCTGCAGGGGTCACACAGGGGTCAAAGGTCAACCGGGGGTCATTGGGGTCAGCCAGGGGTCATTGGGGTCACTCAGAGTCATTGGGGTCACTGAGGGGTCATTGGGGTCACTCAGGGGTCACCATCTCGGCCGTCTGCAGGAACCTGGGGTCAAAGGTCAAAGGTCAAACAGGGGTCACTCAGAGTCATTGGGGTCACTCAGGTCAGTCAGGGTCATTGGGGTCACTCAGGGGTCATTGGGGTCACTCAGGGGTCACCATCTCGGCCGTCTGCAGGAACCTGCAGGGGTCAAAGGTCACACAGGGGTCACCCAGGGGTCAGTCTGGGGTCACCATCTCGGCCGTCTGCAGGAACCTGCAGGGGTCAAAGGTCAAAGGTCAAACAGGGGTCATTGGGGTCACTCAGGGGTCACCATCTCGGCCGTCTGCAGGAACCTGCAGGGGTCAAAGGTCAGTCTGGGGTCATTGGGGTCACTCAGGGGTCACCATCTCGGCCGTCTGCAGGAACCTGGGTCAAAGGTCACACAGGGGTCAGCCAGGGGTCATTGGGGTCATTGGGGTCACTCAGGGTCATTCAGGTCAGTCAGGGTCATTGGGGTCACTGAGGGGTCATTGGGGTCACCCAGGGGTCACCATCTCGGCCGTCTGCAGGAACCTGGGGTCACACAGGGGTCAAAGGTCACCCAGAGGTCAGCAAGGGGTCACTCAGGGGTCATTGGGGTCACTCAGGGTCATTGGGGTCACTCAGGGGTCACTCAGGGATCACACGGGGTCATTGGGGTCACTCAGGGATCACTCAGGGGTCAAAGGTCACCCAGGGGTCAAAGGTCACCCAGGGGTCAAAGGTCACCGAGGGGTCATTGGGGTCACTCAGTGTCACTCAGGGGTCAGTCAGGGGTCACCCAGGGGTCACTCAGGGGTCAAAGGTCACACAGGGGTCACTCAGAGTCACCCAGGGGTCACCCCGGGGTCAAAGGTCACTCAGGGGTCACCCAGGGGTCACCCAGGGGTCACCCAGGGGTCAAAGGTCACCCAGGGGTCACCCAGGGGTCAAAGGTCACCCAGGGGTCAAAGGTCACACCTGTAGAGCCCCAGGTCCGTGAACCAATCCTGGACCAGCAGCACCACGTGACACACGGTGAACAGGAACGCCGCGATCTGCAAGGACTGGCCCCGCCCACAAACCCCTCATTAGCATAAATCAACGCCTCATTTGCATACCCGGGCCACGCCCACCCTCACCTGCGTCTCCACGTAGGCGTGGGGCAGCGCGAACTCCGGCGGAAGCTTCCGGTCGTTGTTGATCAGGTGATCCAGGTGGGCGGGGCTTAGGATGGGCTGAGGGGGGGCGGGGTCAGGGTGAGGCCACGCCCACATTGCCCGATATGGTAATGAGGGGGGAGGGGGGGTGTTAATTGGGGGTAATTAGGGTTAATTGGGGTAATTGGGGTAATTGGGGTTAATTATGGTAATTGGGGTAATAAGGGTTAATTATGGTAATTGGGGTAATAAGGGTTAATTATGGTAATTAGGATTAATTATGGTAATTAGGATAATTATGGTAATTTGGGGTAATTATGGTAATTGGGGTAATAAGGGTTAATTATGGAAATTGGGGTAATTGGGGTAATTAGGGTTAATTATAGTAATTGGGGTAATAAGGGTTAATTATGGTAATTGGGGTAATAAAGATTAATTACGGTAATTGGGATAATTATGGTAAGTGGCGTAATTAGGGTTAATTATGGTAATTAGCGTTAATTATGATAATTGGGGTAACGAGGGTTAATTATGGCAATTAGGGTAAATAGGGTAATAGAGGTTAATTAGGGTTAATTATGGTAATTGGGGAAATTATGGTAATTAGGGTAATTAGGATTAATTATGGTAATTAGGGTAATTGGGCTAATTAGGGTTAAATATGGTAATTAGGGTTGATTATGGCAATTGGTGTTAATTATGGTAATTGGGGTAATTATGGTGAAATGGGTCATTAGGGTTAATTATGGTAATTGGGGTAATTATGGTGAGGTGGGTAATTAGGGTTAATTATGGTAATTATGGCAATTGGGTTAATTATGGTAATTGAGATTGGACATTAAGGTAATTAGGGTTAATTATAGTAATTGGGGAAATAAGGATTAATTGTGGTAATTGGGGTAATAAGGATTAATTATGGTAATTGGGGTAATTAGGGTTAATTATGGTAATTATGGCAATTGGGTTAATTACGGTAATTGAAATTGGTCATTAGGGTAATTAGGGTTAATTATGGTAATTGGGGTAATTGGGATAATTACGGTGAGGTGGGTCATTAGGGTAATTAGGGTAACTTGGGCTAATTATAGTAATTATGGTAACTATCACTCATTAATTAACGCTAATTAAAGAAAAATAAAAAGCTCAGGGAGACAGCGGGGAGGGAAGAACGCTAATTAATGCTAATTAATGCTAATTAATGCTAATAAAAGGCAAACAACAGCTCAAGGAAGGGGCGGCAGGCAGTGAGAGATGCTAATTAATGCTAATTAACGCTAATTAAGGGCAAACAAAAGCTCAAGGTGGGGGTGGCGGGGAGGGAGGGACGCTAATTAACGCTAATTAACTCTAATTAAGGGCAAACAAAAGCTCAAGGCGGGGTGGGCAGGGAGTGAGGGACACTAATTAACGCTAATTAGGGCTAATTAGCGTTAATTAATGACCTGTGTGTCCAGGAAGAGCACGCGCTCCTGGGTGACGAAGAGGTCGATGCCGCCGGTCTGGGCCCCGCCCCTTTCCCGCAGCTCCGGCGGCTGCGGCCGGAACACGAAGGAGCTGGCACCAGTATAAACCAGTTTAAACCAGTATGGACCAGTACGGACCAGTATAAACCAGTATGGACCAGTATAAACCGGTATGGACCAGTTTAAACCGGTATGGACCAGTTTAAACCGGTACGGATCAAACCCCATCCCAGTCTTCCCAAAAACCCCATCCCAGTATGGACCAGTATGGCCCAAAACCCTTCCCAGTCCCTCCCAGTCCATCCCAGTTCCCTCCCAGTCCATCCCAGTTTATCCCAGTCCCTCCCAATCCCCTCCCAGTCCATCCCAGTCCCCTCCCAGTTTGTCCCAGTCCCCTCCCAGTTTGTCCCAGTCCCCCCCAGTTTATCCCAGTTCCCTCTCAGTTCCCTCCCAGTCCCTCCCAGTTTATCCCAGTCCCTCCCCGTTCCCTCCCAGTCCCCTCCCAGTTTGTCCCAATCCCCTCCCAGTCCCTCCCAGTTTGTCCCAATCCCCTCCCAGTTTGTCCCAGTCCCTCCCAGTCCCCTCCCAGTTCCCTCCCAGTCCCTCCCAGTCCATCCCAGTCCCTCCCAGTCCCCCCCAGTTCCATCCCACTCCATCCCAATCCCCTCCCAGTCTCTCCCAGTCCCTCCCAGTCCATCCCAGTCCATCCCAGTTCCCTCCCAATTCCCTCCCAGTCCCTCCCAATCCCCTCCCAGTTCATCCCAGTCCCTCCCAATCCCTCCCAGTGGCTCCCAATCCCCTCCCAGTCCCTCCCAGTCCCCTCCCAGTCCCCTCCCAGTCTCTCCCAGTCCCTCCCAGTCCCTCCCAGTACCGGGGATCCTCCTCGGGCTGGTTCCCGGCCAGCAGCGACAGCACCGTGGATTTCCCGGTGCCCTGCAGCCCCAGCGCCCCCACCACCAGCACGTCCGTCTGCTCCAGCAGGAACTGGGAGCACTGGGAGTCACTGGGAGAGCCTGGCAGCCCCTCCCCCACCCCCCCAGCCCCGCCCCCACCCCCTGAGCCCCGCCCACCCCGAGCCCCGCCCACCTCCAGGGCGCTGTCGCACCAGTTCATCTGCTCGTCCACCAGTTTGATACTGGTTTTCATCTTCTCTGGCCCCGCCCCCACCCCCTGAGCCCCTCCCCCACCCCTTGAGCCCCGCCCCCACCCCCCCAGCCCCGCCCCCACCCCGAGCCCCGCCCACCTCCAGGGCGCTGTCACACCAGTTCATCTGCTCGTCCACCAGTTTGATACTGGTTTTCATCTTCTCCGGCGCCGCCAGACGCGCCTGGGCCTGGGCGGCTGCGAAAAGGGGCGGGGCCAGGTGTGGGACACGCCCCCTTTTAATGGGGACACGCCCACAGCACAGAAACCCCTCCCCCATGGGGTTTGGCCACGCCCAGGAAAAGCCACGCCCACAAAACCCCGCCCATTTTATTCAGCCAATCCCTGCAGGGTTCTGCTTTTAGCCACGCCCACAATGGCCACACCCAGGAAAAGCCACGCCCCCAAACCACGCCCATTCTATTCAGCCAATCCCTGCAGGGTTCTGCTTTTAGCCACGCCCACAATGGTCACACCCAGCCATGGCCACGCCCCCCAAACCCCACCCATTTTATTCAGCCAATCCCCGTGGGGTTTAGCCTTTAGCCCCGCCCACAGTGACCACGCCCACACAACCACACCCTCACTGGCCACGCCCACACCTCAAACCCCGCCCACTTTATTCAGCCAATCCCCGTGGGGTTTTGCTTTTAGCCACGCCCCCAATGGCCACACCCAGGAAAAGCCACGCCCCCAAACCCCACCCATTTTATTCAGCCAATCCCCGTGGGGTTTAACCTTTAGCCACGCCCACCAACAATGGCCACGCCCACAATGGCCACGCCCCCATCACGGTGACCACGCCCCCTCTCCCACCATAGCCCCGCCCCCTCAAGCCCCGCCCACTCACGGTCGAGCGCAGCGGGCGGGGCCAGCCCCCGGCTGTGCAGTTGATAGACGGGCTGGGTGGGGCGTGGCCCCTCCCTCTCCATGGGCGGGGCCTGCGCTGGCCCCTCCCCCGAGCTCCCCGAGGCCCCGCCCCCTCCGCGAGGCTCCTCCCCCCGCGCCTTCATCAGCACGATGGGCGGGGCCGGGGCGGGAGGGGGCGGGGCTTGCGCCGGCCCCGCCTTCGGCGCTGTTGGGGGCGGCTGCTGTGGGGAGGAAACGGAAATGACGTCATGGGGGCGTGGCTACGCAAAGCAGGGTGGGTTGTAATTAATTTATGGGTGGCCACGCCCCTTTTCGGGGTGGCCACGCCCCCAGACTCACCCTCTCGGCCGGCGGCTTGGCCAGGATGATCGGGGTCTTCTGCAGGGTCCCCGCTGGCTCCTCCCCCACCTCCTGGGGGCGGGGCGGGGTCAGCGAGGCCACGCCCACCACACCCAGAGACAGCCACGCCCACCCAGAGGTAGCCCCGCCCCCTCAGTGCAGGCTGGGTGTTGGTTATGGGGGCTTAGGCCACGCCCACTGCGCTCTGGACACGCCCATGGCTGCGTCAATCATCACAAAGCCACGCCCCCTCTAAGCCACGCCCTCTGCGGCAGCTGTCAATCATTGCTGTGCCCCGCCCCTTACAGACACTGTCAATCATCACAAAGCCACGCCCCCGCTAAGCCACGCCCTCTGCGGCAGCTGTCAATCATTGCCGTGTCCCGCCCCATGCAGGCGCTGTCAATCATTGTCAATGCCACGCCCACAGAAGCCACGCCCCATTATCTGCTGTCAATCATTGCCAGAACACACCCCTAGATCTGTCAATCATTCACAAGCCACGCCCCCTTCAGCTCCTGGCAATCATCTTTAAACCCCACCCATTATCTGCTGTCAATCATTCCCAAGACACGCCCCCACACATCTGTCAATCATCCCCAAGCCACGCCCCATTATCTGCTGTCAATCATTCCCAAGACACACCCCCAGAGATCTGTCAATCATCCCCAAGCCACGCCCCATTATCGGCTGTCAATCATTCCCAAGCCACGCCCATTATCGGCTGTCTATCATTCCCAAGCCACGCCCATTATCGGCTGTCAATCATTCCCAAGACACACCCCCATACATCTGTCAATCATCCCCAAGCCACGCCCCATTATCCGCTGTCAATCATTGCCAGAACACACCCCTAGATGTGTCAATCATTCACAAGCCACGCCCCCTTCAGCTCCTGTCAATCATCTTTAAACCCCACCCATTATCTGCTGTCAATCATCCCCAAGCCACGCCCCCACTCATCTGTCAATCATCCCCAAGCCACGCCCCATTATCGGCTGTCAATCATTCACAAGACACACCCCCACACATCTGTCAATCATCCCCAAGCCACGCCCCATTATCTGTCAATCATTCCCAAGACACACCCCTAGAGATCTGTCAATCATCCCCCAAGCCACGCCCCATTATCTGCTGTCAATCATTCCCAAGACACACCCCCACAGATCTGTCAATCATCCCAAGCCACGCCCCATTATCTGTCAATCATTCCCAAGACACACCCCCACACATCTGTCAATCATCCCCAAGCCACGCCCCATTATCTGCTGTCAATCATTCCCAAGACACACCCCCTCACATCTGTCAATCATCCCCAAGCCACGCCCATTATCTGCTGTCAATCATTCCCAAGACACACCCCCACACATCTGTCAATCATCCCCAAGCCACGCCCCATTATCTGTCAATCATTCCCAAGACACACCCCCACAGATCTGTCAATCATCCCCAAGCCACGCCCCATTATCGGCTGTCAATCATTCCCAAGACACACCCCCACACATCTGTCAATCATCCCCAAGCCACGCCCCGTTATCTGCTGTCAATCATTCCCAAGACACACCCCCACACATCTGTCAATCATCCCCAAGCCATGCCCCCACACATCTGTCAATCATCCCCAAGCCACGCCCATTATCTGCTGTCAATCATTCCCAAGCCACGCCCTTTATCGGCTGTCAATCATCCTTAAACCCCTCCCACGCCGCTGTCAATCACCCAAACCCCGCCCACAACCCAACCGCTGTCAATCACTCCCAAGCCCCGCCCCACCCATCAATCAACCCCTTTAAGCCCCGCCCCCTTTAAGCCCCGCCCACCCTCCTCTCTCCGCCTCCTTCCGGTTCCTTCTCGCGGTTCCAGCAGCGCCTGCGCGCGCCGGGGGCGGGGCTTTGCCCCGAGTCCGACATGGCGGCGGCTCCCGGCGGCTCCCGCGGGCCCCGAGCGGCTCCCGGAGGCTCCCGAGAAGGTTCTGGAAGCTCCCGGGAAGGTTCTGGAAGGTTCCGGGGGGTTTTTTTCCCCCCCGAGTTCCGGGTTCTTTTCCCGCCTCCCGGCGCGCGCGCGGAGCGTGAGGGGAGAGGAGGGGGCGGGGCCTCTTCCAGCGGAACGCGCATGCGCGGGGGGGGCGCCGGGGGCGTGGCTTGCGCGCTGCGCATGCGCGGAAAAGAGGGCGTGGCCCGGACTTAAAGGGCCAGCGGCGCTTTTAAAATAAAATTGGGGGAGGGGGCGGCGCGCGCGTTTTGCACCACGTGACCCGCGCCGCCGCCGCCCCTCCCCCCACCCCTCACCCCCCGCCCCTCCCCCCACCCCAATAAAGGACAGCGCAGCCTCGTTGTGGTTTTTATTAACGGCGAAATCCTCGTTAATTAATTAATTAATGAACGGAGAGCAAAGAGGGTGGGGGAGGGGAGGGGGGGAGGGGAAGGGGGGAGGGGAGGGGGTGGGGGAGGGGCGGTCACAGCTCCGGGTTCATGCGGGGGGGGTCCCCGGGGGGGGGGGCGGGGTCAGGCCAGCGCCAGCACTGTGGGGGAGGGGAGAGAGAGAGAGAGAGAGAGAGAGGTCACGTGACCTCACCTGGGCTCACCTGGGCTGGCCCCTCCCCCCAGCAGTGCCCAGGTGTGTCCAGGTGTGTTCTAGACTGTTCTAGGTGTGTTCTAGGTGTCCCCAGGTGTCCCCAGGTGTCCCCAGGACCCCCCAGGTGTCCCCAGGTGTGTCCCAGGTGTATTCCAGGTGTCCTCAGCTGTCCCCAGGTGTCCCCAGGTGTGTTTTTGGTGTCCCCAGGTGTGTTCCAGGTGTCCCCAGTGCTCCCCAGGTGTCCCCAGGTGTCCTCAGGTGTCCCCAGGTGTCCCCAGGTGTGTTTTGGGTGTCCCCAGGTGTCCCCAGGTGTGTCCCCAGTTGTCCCCAGGTGTCCCCAGGTGTGTTCCAGGTGTCCCCAGGTGTGTCCCCAGGTGTCCCCAGGTGTCCCCAGGTGTCCCCAGGTGTCCCCAGGTGTGTTTTTGATGTCCCCAGATGTTCCCCAGGTGTCCCCAGGTGTCCCAGGTGTCCCCAGGTGTCCCCAGGTGTGTCCCCAGGTGTCCCCAGGTGTGTTTTGGGTGTCCCCAGGTGTCCCCAGGTGTGTCCCCAGGTGTCCCTCACCTGTCAGCGCCTCCTGTGCGAAATATTTGACGTCGACGTCCTGGTCCTGCGTCAGCTTCTCCAGCACCGGCTTCACCTCGGTCTGCAGCGTCCTGGACAGGTGAGAACGGACAGGTGAGACCAGTATGGACCAGTATGGACCAGTACGGAGCAGTACAGACCAGTATAAACCAGTCTAAACCAGTACAAACCAGTATAAACCAGTATAAACCAGTATAAACCAGTACCTGCTGTCCAGGATGGGCCCGATGCGCTGCAGGGATTTGGCCACGCCCCATTCCCAGTACAAACCAGTATAAACCAGTGTCCCCAGTCTCCCCAGCCCCGTTTCCAGTCCAAACCAGTCCAAACCAGTCCAAACCAGTATAAACCAGTCTAAACCAGTATAAACCAGTATAAACCAGTATAAACCAGTACCCGCTGTCCAGGATGGGCCCGATGCGCTGCAGGGATTTGGCCACGCCCCATTCCCAGTACAAACCAGTATAAACCAGTGTCCCCAGTATCCCCAGCCCCGTTTCCAGTCCAAACCAGTATAAACCAGTATAAACCAGTATAAACCAGTGTCCCCAGTATCCCCAGCCCCGTTTCCAGTCCAAACCAGTCCAAACCAGTATAAACCAGTATAAACCAGTATAAACCAGTACCCGCTGTCCAGGATGGGCCCGATGCGCTGCAGGGATTTGGCCACGCCCCATTCCCAGTACAAACCAGTATAAACCAGTGTCCCCAGTATCCCCAGCCCCGTTTCCAGTCCAAACCAGTCCAAACCAGTATAAACCAGTATAAACCAGTCTAAACCAGTATAAACCAGTATAAACCAGTACCCGCTGTCCAGGATGGGCCCGATGCGCTGCAGGGATTTGGCCACGCCCCATTCCCAGTACAAACCAGTATAAACCAGTGTCCCCAGTATCCCCAGCCCCGTTTCCAGTCCAAACCAGTCCAAACCAGTATAAACCAGTATAAACCAGTATAAACCAGTACCCGCTGTCCAGGATGGGCCCGATGCGCTGCAGGGATTTGGCCACGTTGAAGCGAACGTTGGCCACGGCGTCGGCCGCCATGCGCAGCACGGTGGGCAACATCTGCGTGGTGGTGACCTCCTGACCGCACACCTCCGACAACACCTGCACAGGTGAGACAGGTACAGGTGTGACACAGGTGTGATGGGTGTGATGGGTGTGATGGGACAGGTGTGACAGGTGTGACACAGGTGTGACCCCCCCAGAGCCATGCGCAGCACGGTGGGCAACATCTGGGTGGTGGTGACCTCCTGACCGCACACCTCCGATAACACCTGCACAGGTGAGACAGGTGAGACAGGTGAGACAGGTGTGACAGGTACAGGTGACACAGGTGTGACAGGTGTGACATGGACAGGTGTGACAGGTGTGATGTGACAGGTGTGACACAGGTGTGACAGCAACATCTGCGTGGTGGTGACCTCCTGACCGCACACCTCCGACAACACCTGCACAGGTGAGACAGGGACAGGTGTGACAGGTGTGATGGGTGTGATGTGACAGGTGTGACAGGTGTGACACAGGTGTGACAGCAACATCTGCGTGGTGGTGACCTCCTGACCGCACACCTCTGATAACACCTGGACAGGTGAGACAGGTACAGGTGTGACACAGGTGTGACAGGTGTGACAGGTGTGACAGGTGTGACACAGGTGTGACAGCAACATCTGCGTGGTGGTGACCTCCTGACCGCACACCTCCGACAACACCTGCACAGGTGAGACAGGTACAGGTGTGACACAGGTGTGACAGGTGTGACATGGACAGGTGTGACAGGTGTGACACAGGTGTGACAGCAACATCTGCGTGGTGGTGACCTCCTGACCGCACACCTCTGATAACACCTGGTGAGACAGGTACAGGTGTGACAGGTGTGACAGGTGTGACAGGTGTGACACAGGTGTGACAGCAACATCTGGGTGGTGGTGACCTCCTGACCGCACACCTCTGACAACACCTGGACAGGTGAGACAAGTGACACAGGTGTGACAGGTGTGACATGGACAGGTGTGACAGGTGTGACACAGGTGTGATGGGACAGGTGTGACACAGGTGTGACAGGTACAGGTGACACAGGTGTGACAGGTGTGACAGGTGACACAGGTGTGACACAGCTGTTTCCAGGTGTGTCCAGGTGTCCCCAGGTGTGTCCAGGTGTACCCAGGTGTGTCCAGCTGTACCCCAGGTGTCCCCAGGTGTGTCCAGATGTACCCCAGGTGTCCCCAGCTGTCCCCAGGTGTCCCCAGGTGTGTCCAGGTGTCCCCAGCTGTCCCCAGGTGTCCCCAGGTGTATCCAGGTGTACCCCAGGTGTCCCCAGGTGTACCCAGGTGTACCCCAGGTGTGTCCAGGTGTACTCACGTTGATGCAGAACAGCGTGGTCATGCGGTGCAGGTAGTTGGGGTCGGCGGCCATGGCGAGCACCTTGGGCACGATGGTGCCCTGGGCCCAGGTGTGCCCGAACCTCTCCACCAGTTTGCGCAGGTTACTGGTGGCGGCCTCGCGGATGGCGTACACTGCGGGGGAGGACCAGTGTCAACCAGTATAAACCAGTATAAACCAGTACAGACCGCTATGTACCAGTATAAACCAGTACAGAGCAGTATAGACCGGTATAAACCAGTATAAACCAGTACAGAGCAGTACAGAGCAGTATAGACCGGTATATACCAGTATAAACCAGTACAGACCGCTATATACCAGTATAAACCAGTACAGAACAGTATAGACCGGTATATACCAGTATAAACCAGTACAGACCAGTATACACCAGTATAAACCAGTACAGAGCAGTATAGACCGGTATATACCAGTATAAACCAGTACAGACCGCTATATACCAGTATAAACCAGTACAGAACAGTATACACCAGTATAAACCAGTACAAACCGCTATATACCAGTATAAACCAGTATAGACCAGTACAGATCGCTATATACCAGTATAAACCAGTACAGAGCACTATAGACCGGTATAAACCAGTATAAACCAGTACAGACCGCTATATACCAGTATAAACCAGTATAAACCAGTACAGACCGCTATATACCAGTATAAACCAGTATAAACCAGTACAGACCGCTATATACCAGTATAAACCAGTACAGAGCACTATAGACCGGTATAAACCAGTATAAACCAGTACAGACTGCTATATACCAGTATAAACCAGTACAGAGCAGTATAGACCAGTATAAACCAGTACAGAGCACTGTAGACCGGTATAAACCAGTATAAACCAGTATAGACCGCTATATACCAGTATAAACCCGTATAAACCAGTATAAACCAGTATAAACCAGTATAGACCAGTACAGACCGCTATATACCAGTATAAACCAGTACACAACAATATAGACCAGTATAAACCAGTATAAACCAGTATAAACCAGTACAGAACAGTATAGACCAGTATAAACCAGTATAAACCAGTATGGATCAGTATGAACCAGTATGGGCCAGTGACCAGTGTCAACTGGCATAAATCAATATAAACCAGTATAAACCAGTATAAACCAGTATAGACCAGTACAGACCAGTATAAGCCAGTATAGACCAGTATACACCAGTATAAACCAGTATAAACCAGTATAGACCAGCATAAACCAGTATAGAGCAGTATAGCCCAGTATAAACCAGTATGGATGAGTATGAACCAGTATGGGCTGGTGACCAGTGTCGACTGGCATAAACCAGTATAAACCAGTATAAACCAGTATAAACCAGTATTGACCAGTATTGACCAGTATAGAGCAGTATAAACTGGCATACACCAGTATAAACCAGTATGGGCCAGTATAAACCAGTATAGACCGGTACTACCCACTACCACCACACAGTAACCCTCCCAGTCCATCCCAGTTCATCCCAGTCCCTCCCAGTTCCTCCCAGTCCATCCCAGTTCCCTCCCAGTCCATCCCAGTTCCCTCCCAGTTCATCCCAGTCCCTCCCAGTTCCTCCCAGTTCCTCCCAGTCCCTCCCAGTTCCCTCCCAGTCCCCTCCCAGTCCCTCCCAGTCCCTCCCAGTCCCTCCCAGTTCCCTCCCAGTCCCCTCCCAGTCCCTCCCAGTCCCTCCCAGTTCATCCCAGTCCCTCCCAGTCCATCCCAGTTCATCCCAGTACCGTGATCCACCAGCCAGGCCATGCAGAGCGAGTTCAGTTTCTCATCGAAGAACTCCACGCCCTGGGGGGGGGGAGACACCAGTAAGGACCAGTACAGACCAGTAAGGACCAGTACAGACCAGTAAGGACCAGCACAGCCAGACAAAGACCAACACAAACCAGTACAAACCAGTATGAACCAGTATAAACCAGTACGGTACGGTACAAACTGATCCACACTGCTACAGACTGGTTTAAACCAACAGAAACCAGTACAAACCAGTATGGACCAGTATGAATAAACCCCGCCCAGTCCATCCCAGTCTCCTCCCAGTCCATCCCAGTCTCCTCCCAGTCTTCTCCCAGTCCCTCCCAGTCCCTCCCAGTTCATCCCAGTCTCCTCCCAGTCCCTCCCAGTCCCTCCCAGTTCATCCCAGTCTCCTCTCAGTCCATCCCAGTGCCCCATACATGGCTCCAGCTCCCTCCCAGTTTATCCCAGTCCATCCCAGTCCATCCCAGTGCATCCCAGCTCCCTCCCAGTCCCTCCCAGTCCCTCCCAGTCCATCCCAGTTCCCCTCAATGAACTCCCAGTGTCTCCCCTGCTCCCCTTAGTGGCAGCTTTGGGAACTGCAACCTCCTCCCAGTGCCCCGTACACGGCTCCAGCTCCCTCCCAGTTTATCCCAGTCCCTCCCAGTTTATCCCAGTCCCTCCCAGTGGCTCCCAGTCCATCCCAGTTTGTCCCAGTCTCACCAGCTGGCCGGCCAGCAGCGGCATGTACTCGATGATGGCGAGTCTCACGCGCCACAGCCCCATCCCAGTATATCCCAGTACATCCCAGTCCCTCCCAGCTCCCTCCCAGTGCCTCCCAGTCCATCCCAGTCCCTCCCATTTCATCCCAGTCCATCCCAGTTCCCCTCAATCAATTCCCAGTGTCTCTCCTGCTCCCCTTAGTGGCAGCTTTGCGAACTGCAGCTTCCTCCCAGTGCCCCGTACACGGCTCCAGCTCCCTCCCAGTTTATCCCAGTCCCTCCCAGTTTATCCCAGTGCCTCCCAGTTTATCCCAGTGCCTCCCAGTTTGTCCCAGTCTCACCAGCTGGCCGGCCAGCAGCGGCATGTACTCGATGATGGCGAGTCTCACGCGCCACTTGGCGTCCTCGGCCAGCTCCACGATGGCCGGGAGCAGCGACTGCGAGAGCTGCCGGATGCCGATCACCTCGTTCACGCAGTCCAGGTTGGAGATGATGTTCAGCCGCACCTCGGGGCACTGGGAGGGACTGGGAGTTACTGGGAGGGACTGGGAGAGGGTTGGGACAAACTGGGAGGGAGCTGGGAGGCAGTGGAAAGCACTGGGATGGACTGGGAGGGAGTGGGAGGGACTGGGAGGGAACTGGTCCAGGTTGGAGATGATGTTCAGCCGCACCTCGGGGCACTGGGAGGGACTGGGGGTTACTGGGAGGGACTGGGAGGGAACTGGGAGAGGGTTGGGACAAACTGGGACAAACTGGGAGCGGACTGGGAGGGAGTGGAAAGCACTGGGAGGGAGCTGGAGGAGGTTGCAGTTCCCAAAGCTGCCACTAAGGGGAGCAGGAGAGACACTGGGAATCGATTGAAGGGGACTGGGAGGGACTGGGATAAACTGGGATGGACTGGGAGGGACTGGGAGGGGATTGGGAGGGACTGGGAGAGGACTGGGATGAACTGGGAGGGATTGGGAGGGACTGGGAGGGATTGGGAGGGACTGGGAGGCACTGGGAGGGACTGGGAGGGACTGGAAAGGAACTGCTCCAGGTTGGAGATGATGTTCAGCCGCACCTCGGGGCACTGGGAGGGACTGGGAGTTACTGGGAGGGACTGGGAAAGGGTTGGGACAAACTGGGACAAACTGGGAGGGAGTGGAAAGCACTGGGAGGCACTGGGAACAAGCTGCAGTTCCCAAAGCTGCCACTAAGGGGAGCATGGGAGACACTGGGAGTTCATTGAAGGGGACTGGGATGGACTGGGATAAACTGGGAGGGAATTGGGAGGGACTGGGAGGGAATTGGGAGGGACGGGGAGGGGACTGGGATGAACTGGGAGGGATTGGGAGGGACTGGGATGGACTGGGAGGGACTGGGAGGGAACTGGTCCAGGTTGGAGATGATGTTCAGCCGCACCTCAGGGCACTGGGGGGAACTGGGAGTTACTGGGAGGGACTGGGAGAGGGTTGGGACAAACTGGGACAAACTGGGACAAACTGGGAGGGAGTGGAAAGCCCTGGGAGGGAGCTGGAGGAGGCTGCAGTTCCCAAAGCTGCCACTAAGGGGAGCAGGAGACACACTGGGAGTTGATTGAGGGGAACTGGGATGGACTGGGAGGGACTGGGAGCAGGTGTCAGTGGGTGGTGGCTCCCCAGATGTCCCCAGCTATAGCAGGTGTGTCCCCAGGTGTGTCCCCAGGTGTGCTCTGGGTGTGCCCAGGTGTGCTCAGGTGTGTCCCCAGGTGTGTCCCCAGGTGTCCCCAGGTGTGTCCCCAGGTGTATCCAGGTGTGTCCAGGTATGTCCCCAGGTGTTCCCAGGTGTCCCCAGGTGTATCCAGGTGTTCCCAGGTGTCCCCACGTGTGTCCCCAGGTGTCCCCAGGTGTGTTCCAGGTGTGTCACCTCGTCCTTGAGCTGTGCCAGGAACAGGGGCAGCAGGTGTTGTGTATCCCATGTACCCCAGGTGTACTGTGGGTGTATCCAGGTGTACCCCAGGTGTACCCCAGGTGTATCCAGGTGTACTGTAGGTGTTCCCAGGTGTGCTCAGGTGTGTCCAGGTGTGTCCCCAGGTGTCCCCAGGTGTGTCACCTCGTCCTTGAGCTGTGCCAGGAACAGAGGCAGCAGGTGTTGTGTATCCCCATGTACCCCACGTGTACTGTAGGTGTATCCAGGTGTACTGTGGGTGTTCCCAGGTGTATCCAGGTGTGCCCAGGTGTCCCCAGGTGTGTCCCCAGGTGCGTCACCTCGTCCTTGAGCTGTGCCAGGAACAGGGGCAGCAGGTGTTGTGTACCCCCATGTACTGTGGGTGTATCCAGGTGTACTGTGGGTGTATCCAGGTGTACTGTGGGTGTATCCAGGTGTATCCAGGTGTTCCCAGGTGTCCCCAGGTGTGTCCCCAGGTGTGTCACCTCGTCCTTGAGCTGTGCCAGGAACAGGGGCAGCAGGTGTTGTGTATCCCCATGTACCCCAGGTGTACCCCAGGTGTATCCAGGTGTACTGTGGGTGTATCCAGGTGTACTGTGGGTGTATCCAGGTGTACTGTGGGTGTATCCAGGTGTATCCAGGTGTGCTCAGGTGTGTTCCCAGGTGTGCTCAGGTGTGTCCCCAGGTGTGTCACCTCGTCCTTGAGCTGTGCCAGGAACAGGGGCAGCAGGTGTTGTGTACCCCCATGTACTGTGGGTGTATCCAGGTGTACTGTGGGTGTATCCAGGTGTCCCCAGGTGTGCTCAGGTGTGTCCCCAGGTGTCCCCAGGTGCGTCACCTCGTCCTTGAGCTGTGCCAGGAACAGGGGCAGCAGGTGTTGTGTATCCCCATGTACCCCAGGTGTACTGTGGGTGTATCCAGGTGTCCCCAGGTGTATCCAGGTGTGCTCAGGTGTGTCCCCAGGTGTGTCACCTCGTCCTTGAGCTGTGCCAGGAACAGGGGCAGCAGGTGTTGTGTACCCCCATGTACTGTGGGTGTATCCAGGTGTACTGTGGGTGTATCCAGGTGTACTGTGGGTGTATCCAGGTGTATCCAGGTGTCCCCAGGTGTGCTCAGGTGTGTCCCCAGGTGCGTCACCTCGTCCTTGAGCTGTGCCAGGAACAGGGGCAGCAGGTGTTCCACCGTGTTGTCCTTGCCCAGGATCGGGGACAGTCCCATGATCACCGAGGCCAGCGCTGACTTCACGTGTTGGTTGGCATCGGACACCAGCTCCTGCAGGTGGGACAGGTGAGACAGGTGAGACAGGTGAGGGACACCAAAGGTGTCCCAGATGTCCCCAGGTGTCCCCCAGGTGTCCCCAGCTGTCCCCAGGTGTGCCCAGATGTCCCCCAGGTGTGCCCAGGTGTCCCCAAGTGTCCCCAGATGTGTTTTTCTCCCCCCCGCAGGTGTCCCCAGGTGTGTCCCCAGCCCCCCCCAGGTACCCCCAGCTGTCCCCAGGTGTGCTCAGGTGTCCCCAGGTACCCCCAACTGTCCCCAGGTGTGTCCCCAGCTGTCCCCAGGTGTCCTCAGGTGTGTCCCCAGCTGTCCCCAGGTGTCCCCAGGTGTCCCCAGCTGTCCCCAGGTGTGCTCAGGTGTGTCCCCCGGTGTCCCCAGCTGTCCCCAGGTGTGCCCAGGTTGTCCCCAGCTGTCCCCAGGTGTCCCCAGGTGTGCTCAGGTGTGTCCCCAGTTGTGTCCCCAGGTGTCCCCAGCTGTCCCCAGGTGTCCCCAGGTGTCCCAGGTGTGCCCAGGTGTCCCCAGCTGTCCCCAGGTGTGCCCAGCTGTGCCCAGGTGTGCCCAGGTGTGTCCCCAGGTGTCCCCAGGTGTGCCCAGGTGTCCCAGGTGTGCTCACCTTGATGCAGGGCAGGATCTGGCCCATGATCACGGCCTCCCGGCAGTCGGGGGAGAGATTCTCGCAGAACTCTGGGGACACACGGGGACCCCAAAACGGGGACAGAAAACCCAAAATCGGGACAAAGAACCCAAAATTGGGACAAAGAACCCAAAATTGGGGCAGAAAACCCAAAATTGGGGCAGAAAACCCAAAACGGGGACAGGGAACACAAAATGGGGACAGAAAACCCAAAATTGGAACAAAGAACTCAAAATTGGGGCAGAAAACCCAAAATTGGGGCAGAAAACCCAAAATTGGGGCAGAAAACCCAAAATTGGGACAGAAAACCCAAAATTTGAACAAAGAACCCAAAATTTGGAACAGGGAACCCGAAATGGGGACAGAAAACCCAAAATTGGGACAAAGAACCCAAAATTGGGACAGAAAACCCAAAATTGGAACGAAGAACCCAAAATTTGGAAGAGGGAACCCGAAATTGGGGCTGGGACCCAAAATTGGGGCAGAAAACCCAAAATTGGGGCAGAAAACCCAAAATTTGGGGTGGGGAACCCGAAATTATGGCAGAAAACCCAAAATTGGGACAGGGACCCCAAAATGGGGACAGAAAACCCAAAATTGGGACAAGGAACCCCAAAACTGGAACAGGGAACCCGAAATTGAGGGTGGGGACCCCAAAATGGGGGTGGGGAACACCTGGACCAGGTCGGTGACCCCTGGATCAGGTTTGGGCCACCAAGGTTGGATTTTGGCCACCAAGGTTGGATCGGTGACATCAAGGTTGGGTCAGTGACACTAAAGTTGGGTTGGTGACACCTGTCCTGGGCTGGTGACACCTGTCCCAGGTCGGTGACACCTGTCCCAGGTTGGTGACACCTATCCTGGATTGGTGACACCTGTCCTGGGGTCAGTGACACCTGTCCCGGGTCGGTGACACCCGTCCTGGGTTGGTGACACCTGTCCCAGGTCGGTGACACCTGTCCCAGGTTGGTGACACCTGTCCTGGGTTGGTGACACCTGTCCCAGGTCGGTGACACCTGTCCTGGGCTGGTGACACCTGTCCCAGGTCGGTGACACCTGGATCAGGTTGGTGACACCTGTCCCGGGTCGGTGACACCGAGGTTGGGCTGGTGACACCAAGGCCAGGTTGGTGACACCTGTCCCGGGTTGGTGACACCTGTCCCAGGTCGGTGACACCTGTCCCAGGTCGGTGACACCTGTCCTGGGCTGGTGACACCTGTCCCGGGGGTGGTGACACCTGGGTCAGGTTGGTGACATCTGTCCCAGGTCGGTGACACCGAGGTTGGGCTGGTGACACCTGTCCCGGGGGTGGTGACACCTGTCCTGGATTGGTGACACCTGTCCCAGGTCGGTGACACCTGTCCCAGGTCGGTGACACCTGTCCCGGGGGTGGCCGCTGACCTTTGACCTTGTGTGACGCGGCCGCCCGGACCTCGGCCTCGCAGTCCTTCATCAGGCTCTGGAACGCCCCCACCAGGTCGGTCTTGGTGATCTCGGGGCCCACGGCGCGCTGGAGCTGCGGGGACAGGTGTGGACAGGTGAGCTCAGGTGTGTACAGGTGTGTACAGGTGTGTACAGGTGTGTGTACAGGTGTGCACCACCAGGTCGGTCTTGGTGATCTCGGGGCCCACGGCGCGCTGCAGCTGCGGGGACAGGTGAGTACAGGTGAGCTCAGGTGTGTACAGGTGTGTTACAGGTGTGTACAGGTGTGGACAGGTGTGTACAGGCGTGTACAGCTGTGTCTGTGTATGTACAGGTGTGTGTGTACAGGTGTGCACCACCAGGTCGGTCTTGGTGATCTCGGGGCCCACGGCGCGCTGCAGCTGCGGGGACAGGTGTGGACAGGTGTGTTACAGGTGTCTACAGGTGTGTTACAGGTGTGTACAGGTGTCCCCAGGTGTGCACAGGTGTGTACAGGTGTCTACAGATGTGTCTGTGTGTGTACAGGTGTGTACAGGTGTGTCTGTGTGTGTACAGGTGTGCACCACCAGGTCGGTCTTGGTGATCTCGGGGCCCACGGCGCGCTGGAGCTGCGGGGACAGGTGAGTACAGGTGTGGACAGGTGAGTACAGGTGTGTTACAGGTGTGTACAGGTGTGTACAGGTGTGTTACAGGTGTGTACAGGTGTGTCTGTGTGTGTACAGGTGTGTACAGGTGTGTACAGGTGAGCTCAGGTGTGTACAGGTGTGTACAGGTGTGTTACAGGTGTGTACAGGTGTGTACAGGTGTGTCTGTGTATGTACAGGTGTGCACCACCAGGTCGGTCTTGGTGATCTCGGGGCCCACGGCGCGCTGGAGCTGCGGGGACAGGTGAGTACAGGTGTGTTACAGGTGTGTACAGGTGTGTTACAGGTGTGTTACAGGTGTGTACAGGTGTCCCCAGGTGTGGACAGGTGTGTATAAGTGTCTGTGAGTGTGTACAGGTGTGTACAGGTGTGTACAGGTGTGTACAGGTGAGCTCAGGTGTGTCTGTGTGTGTGTACAGGTGTGTACAAGTGTACCTGTGTATGTACAGGTGTGTACAGGTGAGTACAGGTGTGGACAGGTGGATACAGGTGTATACAGGTGTGTCTGTGTGTGTGTACAGGTGTGTACAGGTGTGTCTGTGTGTGTGTACAGGTGTGTACAGGTGTGTCTGTGTGTGTCTGGGTGTATCCCAGGTGTCCCCACGTGTACCCCAGGTGTGTCTGTGTGTGTCTGCGTGTCTCTGGGTGTACCCCAGGTGTATCCAGGTGTACCCCAGGTGTATCCAGGTGCGCCCAGGTGTATCCAGGTGTGCCCAGGTGTCCCCAGGTGTATCCAGGTGTGCCCAGGTGTCCCCAGGTGTATCCAGGTGTATCCCAGGTGTACCCAGGTGTATCCAGGTGTATCTCAGGTGTATCCAGGTGTACTCCAGGTGTACCCCAGGTGTCCCCAGGTGTATCCAGGTGTACCCCAGGTGTGCCCAGGTGTGTCCCCACCTCGGTGAACTTGTCGGCCACCATGTAGCGGACGCGCCAGGACTTGTCCTCGGCGGCCTGGCGCAGGGTGGGCATCACCAGCCCCTCCAGGTGTGCACAGGTGTGTCCAGGTGTACCCAGGTGTATCTCAGGTGTATCCAGGTGTATCTCAGATGTACCCAGGTGTACCCCAGGTGTCCCCAGGTGTGCCCAGGTGTGCCCAGGTGTGTCCCCACCTCGGTGAACTTGTCGGCCACCATGTATCGGACGCGCCAGGACTTGTCCTCGGCGGCCTGGCGCAGGGTGGGCATCACCAGCCCCTCCAGGTGTGCCCAGGTGTGTCCCAGGTGTGTCCCCAGGTGTGTCTGGGTGTGTCTGGGTGTATCCCAGGTGTATCCAGGTGTATCCAGGTGTATCTCAGGTGTGTCTGGGTGTACCCCAGGTGTATCCAGGTGTGCCCAGGTGTGCCCAGGTGTGTCCCCACCTCGGTGAACTTGTCGGCCACCATGTATCGGACGCGCCAGGACTTGTCCTCGGCGGCCTGGCGCAGGGTGGGCATCACCAGCCCCTCCAGCTCCTCCTGCGGCAGCAGCTGCGCGATGCTCACGCACGCCTCCACCGCCAGCAGCCGCACCGAGTCCTGCAGGTGAGCACAGGTGAGCTCAGGTGAGCACAGGTGAGCTCAGGTGAGAACAGGTGAGCTCCAGGTAACCCCCAAATGTCACCATGTAACCCCCAGGTGTCACCATGTAACCCCCCCAGTGCCGGCCTCCACCGCCAGCAGCCGCACCGAGTCCTGCAGGTGAGCACAGGTGAGCTCAGGTGAGAACAGGTGAGCTCCAGGTAACCCCCAAGTGTGCACAGGTAACCCCCAGGTAACCCCCAGGTGTCACCATGTAACCCCCCAGCGCTGGCCTCCACCGCCAGCAGCCGCACCGAGTCCTGCAGGTGAGCACAGGTGAGCACAGGTGAGCACAGGTGAGCTCCAGGTAACCCCCAAGTGTCCCCAGGTAACCCCCAGGTGTCATTATGTAACCCCCATGTAACCCCCCAGTGCTGGCCTCCACCGCCAGCAGCTGCACCGAGTCCTGCAGGTGAGCACAGGTGAGCTCAAGTGAGCACAGGTGAGAACAGGTAACCCCCAGGTGTCACCAGGTAACCCCCAGATAACCCCCATGTAACCCCCCAGTGCCGGCCTCCACCGCCAGCAGCCGCACCGAGTCCTGCAGGTGAGCACAGGTGAGCACAGGTGAGCTCAGGTGAGCACAGGTGAGAACAGGTAACCCCCAGGTGTGCACAGGTAACCCCCAGATAACCCCCAGGTGTCACCATGTAACCCCCCCAGTGCCGGCCTCCACCGCCAGCAGCCGCACCGAGTCCTGCAGGTGAGCACAGGTGAGCTCAGGTGAGCTCAGGTAACCCCCAGGTGTCACCAGAGAACTGCCAGGAGCCCCCAGGTGTACCCAGGAATCCCCAGGTGTGTTTTTATGCCCCCCAGGTGTGCCCAGGTGTGCCCAGGTGTGTTTTTATGCCCCCCAGGTGTGCCCAGGTGTGCCCAGGTGTGCCCAGGTGTGCCGTACCTGCTCGTCCGAGGCCAGGTTGGAGAACATGGGGATGATCTCGCTCTTGACGTGCTCCAGCTCCCCCCAGGTGTGCCCAGGTGTGCCCAGGTGTGCCCAGGTGTGCCCAGGAGCCCCCCAGGTGTGCCCAGGTGTGCCCAGGTGTGCCGTACCTGCTCGTCCGAGGCCAGGTTGGAGAACATGGGGATGATCTCGCTCTTGACGTGCTCCAGCTCCCCCCAGGTGTGCCCAGGTGTGTTTTTACGCCCCCCAGGTGTGCCCAGGTGTGCCCAGGTGTGCCCAGGTGTGCCCAGGTGTGTTTTTACGCCCCCCAGGTGTGCCCAGGAGCCCCCCAGGTGTGCCCAGGTGTGCCCAGGTGTGCCCAGGTGTGCCGTACCTGCTCGTCCGAGGCCAGGTTGGAGAACATGGGGATGATCTCGCTCTTGACGTGCTCCAGCTCCCCCCAGGTGTGCCCAGGTGTGTTTTTACGCCCCCCAGGTGTGCCCAGGTGTGCCCAGGTGTGCCCAGGTGTGCCCAGGTGTGCCGTACCTGCTCGTCCGAGGCCAGGTTGGAGAACATGGGGATGATCTCGCTCTTGACGTGCTCCAGCTCCAGCACCTTGGCGAACTCGCCCAGCTTGGAGGCGGCCGCGCGCCGCACCATGGGCGTGTCGTCCGAGCACAGGTTCCGGAAGTACCTGCGGGCACACCTGGGGTCACCTGGGGCACCTGGGGGCAACTGGGGACACCTGGGGTGGCCTGGGGGCACCTGGGGTGGCCTGGAGTCACCTGGGGGTCACCTGGGGACACCTGGGGTGGCCTGGGGGCAACTGGGGGCAACTGGGGACACCTGGGGTGGCCTGGGGATCACCTGGGGGCAGCTGGGGTGGCCTGGGGTCACCTGGGGGCAACTGGGGCTCACCTGGGGTGGCCTGGGGGCACCTGGGGGCAACTGGGGACACCTGGGGTGGCCTGGGGGCACCTGGGGGCAACTGGGGTGGCCTGGAGTCAACTGGGGCTCACCTGGGGTGGCCTGGGGGCACCTGGGGGCAACTGGGGACACCTGGGGTGGCCTGGGGGCACCTGGGGGCAACTGGGGTGGCCTGGAGTCAACTGGGGGTCACCTGGGGTGGCCTGGGGGCACCTGGGGGCAGCTGGGGCTCACCTGGGGACACCTGGGGTGGCCTGGGGTCACCTGGGGTGGCCTGAGGGCAACTGGGGGCAACTGGGGTGGCCTGGGGTCACCTGGGGTCACCTGGGGGTCACCTGGGGACACCTGGGGTGGCCTGGGGGCAACTGGGGGCAGCTGGGGGCAACTGGGGGACACCTGGGGTGGCCTGGGGATCACCTGGGGGCAGCTGGGGTGGCCTGGGGTCACCTGGGGCTCACCTGGGGTGGCCTGGGGGCACCTGGGGGCAACTGGGGACACCTGGGGTGGCCTGGGGGCACCTGGGGGCAGCTGGGGCTCACCTGGGGACACCTGGGGTGGCCTGGGGTCACCTGGGGTGGCCTGAGGGCAACTGGGGGCAACTGGGGTGGCCTGGGGGCACCCGGGCTCACCTGGGGCACCTGGGGGCAACTGGGGTGGCCTGGGGATCACCTGGGGGCAACTGGGGTGGCCTGGGGTCACCTGGGGGTCACCTGGGGGTCACCTGGGGACACCTGGGGTCACCTGGGGTCACCTGGGGTTACCTGGGCACTACTGGGACAGGTTGGTGACCCTGTGGTCAGTTCAGTGACCCCAGACCCAATTCAATGACCCCAGGGACAGTTCAGTGACCCCAGGGATTGGTCAGTGACCCCAGACCCAATTCAGTGACCCCAGGGATGGGTCAGTGACCCCAGACCCATCCCAGTGACCCCAGGGATGGGTCAGTGACCCCAGACCCAATTCAATGACCCCAGGGATTGGTCAGTGACCCCAGGGATGGGTCAGTGACCCCAGACCCAATTCAGTGACCCCAGACCCAATTCAGTGACCCCAGACCCAGCCCAGTGACCCCAGACCCCATTCAGTGACCCCAGGGATGGGTCAGTGACCCCAGACCCAATTCAATGACCCCAGGGATGGGTCAGTGACCCCAGACCCAATTCAGTGACCCCAGGGATTGGTCAGTGACCCCACACCCAGCTCAGTGACCCCAGGGATGGGTCAGTGACCCCAGACCCAATTCAGTGACCCCAAGGACAGTTCAATGACCCCAAGGACAGTTCAGTGACCCCAGACCCAGCCCAGTGACCCCAGACCCAGTTCAATGACCCCACCCCCCTCGTGGTCAGTCGGTCACTCACTGGCGCAGCTCAGCCTTGACCGGACTGGACACTCGTGGGTAGCAGTGACCCCAGGGATGGGTCAGTGACCCCAGACCCAGCCCAGTGACCCCAGACCCAATTCAGTGACCCCAGGGATGGGTCAGTGACCCCACACCCAGCCCAGTGACCCCAAGGACAGTTCAATGACCCCACCCCCCTCGTGGTCAGTCGGTCACTCACTGGCGCAGCTCAGCCTTGACCGGGCTGGACACTCGTGGGTAGCAGACGCTGAAGAGGCCGCAGGCCGAGGTCCGGGACGTGAACCAATCGCCGCCCGCCAGGCGCTTGACCAGCGGCACGAAGTGACCCTCCAGGTCCGGCGGGGAGTGCTCGTGGGACACGGCCCGGAGAGACTCCACCGCCTTGTCCCGCACAACCGTCTCCTCCACCGTGGCCAGGCTCTCCAGGGGGGGCTGCCGGACAGATGGACACGGTGTGGACACACGGACATGGGATGGACACATGGACACAGGGATGGACACATGGACACACAGGGATGGACACAGAGATGGACACACGGACATGGGATGGACACAGGGACTCCACCGCCTTGTCCCGCACAACCGTCTCCTCCACCGTGGCCAGGCTCTCCAGGGGCGGCTGCCGGACAGATGGACATGAGATGGACACATGGACACACAGGGATGGACACAGGGATGGACACACGGACAGGGATGGACACAGGGACTCCACCGCCTTGTCCCGCACAACCGTCTCCTCCACCGTGGCCAGGCTCTCCAGGGGCGGCTGCCGGACAGATGGACATGAGATGGACACACGGACAGGGTGTGGATACACAGACATGGACACATGGACACACAGGGATGGACACAGGATGGACACACGGACAGGGGATGGACACAGAGATGGACACAGGGATGGACACAGGGATGGACACACAGGGGATGGACACACAGAGACTCCACCGCCTTGTCCCGCACAACCGTCTCCTCCACCGTGGCCAGGCTCTCCAGGGGCGGCTGCCGGACAGATGGACACGGTGTGGACACACGGACATGAGATGGACACACGGACACATGGATGGACACACGGACACAGGGGATGGACACACGGACATGAGAAGGACACAGGGACACAGGGATGGACACATGGACATGGACACGAGGATGGACACACGGACACAGGGATGGACACACGGACACACAGGATGGACACACAGGATGGACACACAGACACACGGACGTGAGATGGACACACGGACGTGAGATGGACACACGGACAGGGGGTGGACACACGGACACACAGGGTGGACAGGGGGACTCCCCAGGTGTGTCTTTCCCTCCCCCCAGGTGTATTTTGTGTCCCCCCAGGTGTATTTTTGGGACACCCCAGGTGTATTTTGGGGTTCTCCAGGTGTATTTCCCCTCCCCAGGTGTATTTTGGGGTTCCCCAGGTGTATTTTGGGGTTCTCCAGGTGTATTTTCCCCTCCCCAGGTGTGTTTTCGGGACCCCCCAGGTGTATTTTGTGTCCCCCAGGTGTATTTTGGGGTTCCCCAGGTGTATTTTTCCCCTCCCCAGGTGTATTTTTGGGGTCCCCAGGTGTATTTTAGGGCTCCCCAGGTGTATTTCAGGGCTCCCCAGGTGTGTTTTTGCCCCCCCAGGTGTATTTTGGGGTCCCCAGGTGTGTTCTCAGGGTCCCCAGGTGTGTTTTTGCCCCCCCAGGTGTGTTTTATCCCCTCCAGGTGTATTTTAGGCCTCCCCAGGTGTGTTTTTGCCCCCCCAGGTGTATTTTAGGGCTCCCCAGGTGTATTTTAGGGCTCCCCAGGTGTGTTTTTGCCCCCCCAGGTGTGTTTTTTGCCCTCCCAGGTGTGTTTTCAGGGTCCCCAGGTGTATTTTTTGCACTCCCAGGTGTATTTTCGGGTCCCCAGGTGTGTTTTCGGGGTCCCCAGGTGTGTTTTTGCCCCCCCAGGTGTGTTTTTGCCCCCCCAGGTGTATTTAGGGGTCCCCAGGTGTATTTTAGGGCTCCCCAGGTGTATTTTTGGGGCTCCCAGGTGTATTTCAGGGCTCCCCAGGTGTGTTTTTGCCCCCCCAGGTGTATTTTTGGGGTTCCCAGGTGTGTTTTTTGCCCTCCCAGGTGTATTTTTGGGCTCCCCAGGTGTATTTTAGGGCTCCCCAGGTGTGTTTTTTGCCCCCCCAGGTGTATTTTAGGGCTCCCCAGGTGTGTTTTATCCCCTCCAGGTGTATTTTAGGGCTCCCCAGGTGTGTTTTTTGCCCCCCCAGGTGTATTTTAGGGCTCCCCAGGTGTGTTTTTGCCCCCCCAGGTGTATTTCAGGGCTCCCCAGGTGTGTTTTTGCCCCCCCAGGTGTGTTTCCGGGGTCCCCAGGTGTATTTCAGGGTCCCCAGGTGTGTTTTCAGGGTCCCCAGGTGTATTTTTTGCCCTCCCAGGTGTGTTTTTTGCCCTCCCAGGTGTATTTTGGGGTCCCCAGGTGTATTTCAGGGGTCCCCAGGTGTGTTTTTGCCCCCCCAGGTGTGTTTTGGGGTCCCCAGGTGTGTTTCAGGGCTCCCCAGGTGTGTTTTTGCCCTCCTCAGGTGTGTTTTTGCCCTCCCAGGTGTATTTTGGGGTCCCCAGGTGTATTTTAGGGCTCCCCAGGTGTGTTTTTGCCCCCCCAGGTGTGTTTTTGCCCCCCCAGGTGCGTTTTCGGGGCTCCTACCAGCAGGCAGTGCACGAACTCGGGCCCTCCCACGAGGGCGGTGAAGGTGCCGAGCTGCTCGGCCAGCGCCAGCAGCACCTCGTCCTCATCGTAAATGGTGTCTGTGACATCACAGGTGACACACCTGTCACTCACCTGTCCCCCCCCACACCTGTCAATCATCCCCCAAGCCCCGCCCACCGCCCCAAACCCCACCCACCGCCCCAAGCCCCGCCCACTCCACCCCACAGGGGAGATTTGGGGCCGTTTTTGGGAGCGATTTCGGGACCTCCCTGGGTTTCCTCACCCTCCCCTCCCCCCACCCCAGATTTTGGGGAGATTTCCCCGAATTTTGGGAGCCCTCCGGGTACCGGTGAGGAAAGGGAGGAGCTCGCTGCGGGTTCGCTCCACGCCCAGCGCCAGCGCGATGGTCGAGAGCTTCTTGATGCTGTTGAGCCGCAACTGGGATGGGGGGGAAAAAAAAATGGGAAAAACTTGAGGAAAATTTGGGGGAAAAAAGAACAAAACCGGGAATTGCCCTTTTTAAAGGCAAACCCCGCCCCCCCGGCGCGACGCAGCCAATCAACGGCGGCGTCTCACGGCACCGCGGCAGAGAGAAGCGCTCCGATTGGCTGGGAGAAGCCACGCCCACGCCGCCGGCAGCCAATGGGGAGCGGCGCTGACTCGGCCTCGCGCTGCCATTGGCTGGAGCCGCGAAGGGGGCGGGGCGAAGCCGGCGCTGCCCCGCCGCTAGGGGGCGCTGCGGAGAGCGGGGTGGATTCCCCCCCCTCGAACGCTGCGGACCAATCAGAACGCGCCTAACAAAACCAAACCGAGCCGCCAGCCAATCAGAGCGCGCCTTTCACCGCAATCTCCCCCCCCCCAAAGGGGACCAGCGCTGCCCCACACATGTAACGCCGCCTCCCATTCGCCCGCGCCTGAGGGGACCGGGCCGCCTCAGCCAATCAGCGCGGCCGTCTCATGGCGGCCATCAGCAGCGCGGCCGCGGCGAGCGGGCCGGGCCCCGAGGAGCGCGGAAGGCCCCCGAGGAGCGCGGGGAGGCCCGGGGGTGTCGCGGCGAGGCGGCGGCAGCCGTACCTGCACGTCCTCGTTGCGGAGCTCGTCGATGAGCACCGCGATGGGGTAAAGCGAATCGTCGCCGTCCGCCGCCGCCATCTTCGCCGCCGCCGCCGCCGCCCCGGCTCTGAGGGGCCGTACGGGGCCGCCCGCCCCGCTCCTGCAGGGTTTCCGCGGCGCTGATTGGCCGGCGCTGCCGCAGGGCCCGCCCCCCGGCTCTTCCCATTGGTGCAGGGAGCTGCCTGTCAGCTCGAGCCCGCCCCTGCGGAGGGGGCGCTGCCTCGCGCTGTGATTGGGCGAGGCGCTTGATTGGCAGCTGGGATGGGGGCGGGGTCAGGCGTTGCTGGGCAACGCGGAGGCGCCGTGTTGGAGGCCGGGAGGAACTGGGACGAACTGGGAGCGAACTGGGACGGACTGGGAGCGAACTGGGAGCCGCTGGACCGTGTTAGGACAGACCGGAATCCCCCTGGAGCCCGACTGGGAGCCGCTGGGTTCTACTGGGACAAACTGGGACCCACCAGGACGGGAACTGGGAGCCGCTGGGTTATACTGGGACAAACTGGGACGCACTGGGACCCCGCCAGTGCCAAACTGGTTTATACTGGGTCGCGCCGGCAGCGAAAAACCAGTTAAAACCAGTAAAACTGGGCCAGGATGTGGCCACGCCCCCGCCCCGGTTAAGCCCCGCCCCCAAAACGGAACGCGATGACGTCATCGACTGGCCACGCCTTTATTGGGGGTGGGGGAAGGCACTGGGAGGGCCTGGGCCAGACTGGAAGGCACTGGGAGGGACTGGGAGGGACTGGGAGGGAATTTGGGGGGACTGGGAGGGACTGGGATGGACTGGGAATGAACTGGGAGGGACTGGGATGAACTGGGATTGAACTGGGATGGACTGGGATTGAATTGGGATGGACTGGGATTGAACTGGGATGAACTGGGATGAACTGGGATGGACTAGGATTGAACTGGGATTGAACTGGGATGAACTGGGATGAACTGGGAGAGCACCAGCGCGCTGCTCCAGGCCAGGAAGGCACCGGTTCAAACTGGGACGGGACCAGTCAAAAGCCAACTGGGCCAAACTGGGACGGACTGGGGGGAACTGGGACCGGATCGGAACCAACTGGGCCAGACTGGGACCAACTGGGACCAACTGGGACTGACTGGAGCCAATGGGAACCAACTGGGACCAACTGGAAGAACCAACTGGGATCAACTGGGCCCAACTGGAACCAACTGGGACCAACTGGACCCAACTGGAACCAACTGGAAGAACCAACTGGACCCAACTGGAACCAACTGGACCCAACTGGACCCAACTGGTTCTTACTGGACCCAACCAGAACCAACAACTGGAACCAACTGGGCCCAACTGGTTCTTACTGGACCCAACTGGAAGAACCAACTGGAACCAACTGGGAGTGACTGGGCTCAACTGGTTCTTACTGGAACCAACTGGAACCAACTGGACCCAACTGGAACCAACCGGACCCAACTGGAAGAATCAACCAGACCCAACTGGTTCTTACTGGGACCAACTGGACCCAACTGGTTCTTACTGGGACCAACTGGACCCAACTGGAACCAACCGGACCCAACTGGAAGAACCCACTGGAACCAACTGGGATCAACTGGACCCAACTGGACCCAACCGGACCCAACTGGAACCAACTGGACCCAACCGGACCCAACTGGAAAAACCAACTGGAACCAACTGGAACTGACTGGAACCAACTGGAACCAACTGGACCCAATCAAATCCAACTGGACCCAACTGGACCCAATCAAATCCAACTGGACCCAACTGGACCCAACTGGAACCAACTGGGATCAACTGGACCCAATCAAATCCAACTGGACCCAACTGGAACCAACTGGAACCAACCGGACCCAACTGGAAGAACCAACTGGACCCAACTGGACCCAACTGGAACCAACTGGACCCAACTGGAACCAACCGGACCCAACTGGAAGAACCCACTGGAAGCAACTGGGATCAACTGGACCCAACTGGACCCAACTGGACCCAACTGGAACCAACTGGACCCAACCGGACCCAACTGGAAAAACCAACTGGAACCAACTGGAACTGACTGGAACCAACTGGAACCAACTGGACCCAATCAAATCCAACTGGACCCAACTGGACCCAACCAGACCCAACTGGAACCAACCGGACCCAACTGGAACCAACTGGGATCAACTGGACCCAACTGGAACCAACTGGAACCAACCGGACCCAACCGGACCCAACTGGACCCAACTGGACCCAACTGGACCGAACCGGCCCGGCCCGTGGCGGGGGTGGGCGTGGCTCAGATGCGGCCGCTGTGCCTCAGTTTCTCCAGCAGCTGCTCCACGCTCTCCACCTTCTCCCCTCCGGCGCGGGGCGGCGGCTCCTGCACCTGCAGCACCTTCAGGCGGGCGGGGCCCCCGGACACGCCCAGCTCCGCCGCCGGAATCACCTCCAGGGGCTTCTTCTTGGCTTTCTGTGGAATTCCCGGAATTTCGGGAAAAAATTGGGATTTTTGGGGAAAAAATTGGGATTTTGGGGGAAAAAATTGGGATTTTTTGGGGATTTTTTGGGGATTTTTTGGGGTTTTTTTTGGGGATTTTGGGTGATTTTTTTGGGGATTTTTTGCGGATTTTTTGGGGGATTTTTTTGGGATTTTTTGGGGGTTTTTGGGGATTATTTGGGGTTTTTTTCGGGAAATTTTGGGGGAATTTTGGGGAATTTTTGGGATTTTTCTGGGATTTTTTGGGACTTTTTAGGGGGTTTTTTGGGATTTTTTGGGGATTTTTTTTGATTTTTTGGAGGATTTTTTGGGGAAGTTTTGGGGATTTTTGGGGGGTTTTTGGGGGATTTTTGGGGTTTTTTGGGGGGGATTTTTGGGAGTTTTTAAGGGGACTTTGGGGGTGTTTTTTTCCAGAATTTTGGGGTGTTTTGGGGTGATTTTGGGGTGGTTTTTTTCCGGAATTTCAGGACTTTTTAGGAGGGATTTTTGGGGTGTTTTAGGGTGTTTTTGGGGTGTTTTGGGTGATTTCGGGGTGTTTTTTTGGAGTGGATTTTGGGTTTTTTCCCATGATTTTGGAGTGTTTTTTTGGGGATTTTTAGGCTTTTTTGGGGTGATTTTGGGGTGGTTTTTTTCCGGATTTTTGGGGTTTTTTGGGGGAATTTTGGGGTGTTTTTTTCCAGGATTTTGGGGTGATTTTGGGGTGTTTTTGGGGGTGATTTTGGGGTGTTTTAGGGTGATTTTGGGGTGTTTTTTTCCCAGGATTTTGGGGTGGTTTTGGGTGATTTTGGGGTGTTTTTTTTCAGAATTTTGGGGGTTTTTTCTGCCATTTTGGGTTTTTTTGGGGGGATTTTGGGGTGATTTTGGGGTGTTTTTGGGGGTGATTTTGGGGTGTTTTTGGGGGTGATTTTGGGGTGTTTTGGGGTGATTTGGGGGTGTTTTTTTGGAGTGGATTTTGGGTTTTTTTCCATGATTTTGGAGTGGTTTTTTGGAGATTTTTAGGGTTTTTTGGGGGAATTTTGGGGTGGTTTTTTTACAGATTTTTGGGGTTTTTTGGGGGAATTTTGGGGTGTTTTTTTCCAGGATTTTGGGGTGATTTTGGGGTGATTTGGGGTGATTTTGGGGGTGATTTTGGGGTGATTTTGGGTGATTTTGGGGCTGTTCTCACCATGATGTTGGGCAGCGTGGCGTAGCGGGGCTCGTTGAGCCGCAGATCCGCCGTCAGCAGCCGCAGTTTGGGGGCTTGTCCGGGATTTTGGGGGGGTTTTGGGTGATTTTGGGGTGTTTTGGGGTGATTTTGGGGTGTTTTTTTGGAGTGGATTTTGGGTTTTTTCCCATGATTTTGGAGTGTTATTTTGGGGATTTTTAGGGTTTTTTGGGGTGATTTTGGGGTGGTTTTTTTCCGGATTTTTGGGGTTTTTTGGGGGAATTTTGGGGTGGTTTTTTCTCAGGATTTTGGGGTGATTTTGGGGTGTTTTGGGGGTGATTTTGGGGTGTTTTAGGGTGTTTTTGGGGTGTTTTCAGGCTGTTCTCACCATGATGTTGGGCAGCGTGGCGTAGCGGGGCTCGTTGAGCCGCAGATCCGCCGTCAGCAGCCGCAGTTTGGGGGCTTGTCCGGGATTTTGGGGTGGTTTTTTCCCAGGATTTTGGGGTGGTTTTGGGGTGTTTTTTTACGGATTTTTGGGAGTTTTTGGGGGGATTTTGGAGTGATTCTTTCTGGGATTTTGGGGTGTTTTTTTTCTGGATTTTTGCGAGTTTTTTTGGGGGGATTTTGGACTCATTTTTTCTGGGATTTTGGGGTTTTTTCTTGGTACTTTGGGGATTTTTTGGGGGGGATTTTAGGGATTTTTCGGGGGTGATTTTGGGGTGTTTTAGGGTGATTTTGGGGTTTTTTTTTTCCCAGGATTTTGGGGTGGTTTTGGGGTGTTCTTGAGGGTGATTTTGGGGTGTTTTGGGGTGATTTGGGGGTGTTTTTTTGGAGTGGATTTTGGGTTTTTTTCCATGATTTTGGAGTGGTTTTTTGGGGATTTTTAGGGTTTTTTGGGGTGATTTTGGGGTGGTTTTTTTACGTATTTTTGGGGTTTTTTTGGGGGGATTTTGGGGTGTTTTTTTCCAGGATTTTGGGGTGATTTTGGGGGTGATTTTGGGGTGATTTTGGGTGATTTTGGGGTGATTTTGGGGTTTTTTGGGATTTTCTCACCATGATGTTGGGCAGCGTGGCGTAGCGGGGCTCGTTGAGCCGCAGATCCGCCCTCAGCAGCCGCAGTTTGGGGGCTCGTCCGGGATTTTGGGGTGGTTTTGGGTGATTTTGGGGTGTTTTTTTCTCAGGATTTTGGGGTGGTTTTGGGGTGTTTTTTTTCCAGGATTTTTGGGAGTTTTGGGGGGAATTTTGGAGTGATTCTTTCTGGGATTTTGGGGTTTTTTCTTGGTATTTTAGGGATTTTTTGGGGGTGATTTTGGGGTGTTTTAGGGTGATTCAAGGGTGGTTTTTTCTCAGGACTTTGGGGTGGTTTTGGGGTGGCTTTTTTCAGAATTTTGGGGGTTTTTTCTGCCATTTTGGGTTTTTTTGGGGGGGTTTTTTTCCAGGATTTTGGGGTGATTTTGGGGTGATTTTGGGGTTTTTTGGGATTTTCTCACCATGATGTTGGGCAGCATGGCGTAGCGGGGCTCGTTGAGCCGCAGATCCGCCGTCAGCAGCCGCAGTTTGGGGGCTCGTCCGGGATTTTGGGGTGGTTTTTTTCCAGGATTTTGGGATTTTTTTTCTCAGGATTTTGGAGTGATTTTGGGGGTGATTTTGGGGTGATTTTGGGGTGTTTTAGGGTGTTTTTGGGGTGTTTTGGGGCTGTTCTCACCATGATGTTGGGCAGCGTGGCGTAGCGGGGCTCGTTGAGCCGCAGATCCGCCGTCAGCACCGCCGGCAGCCGCAGCCGCAGCGTCTCCAGGCCCCCGTCCACCTCCCGCTGCACCCGAACCGCGCCCGACTCCAGCTCCAGCCGCGACGCAAACGTGCCCTGGGGGGGAACTGGTGGGACTGGGAGCCACTGGGAGCCACTGGGAGGGAACTGGGGGGGACTGGGAGGGACTGGGGGAAAACTGGTGGGGACTGGGAGGGACTGGGAGTGACCCCAGTGTGGATTAGGAGGGACTGGGAGCCACTGGGAGGGACCAGGAGGGACCCCAGCATGTACTGGGAGCTACTGGGGGGGACTGGGGGGGACCCCAGTGTGGACTGGGAGGGACTGGGAGGAACTGGGAGGGACTGGGAATGACTGGGAGCTACTGGGGGGGACTGGGAGTGACCCCAGTTGGGGATTCGGAGGTACTGGTGGGACTGGGAGGGACTGGGGGAGGGATTGAGACTGTCCCAGTATGGATTGGGAGTGTCCCAGTAGTGACTGGCGAGGACTGGGAGGAACTGGGAGCTACTGGGAGAGACCCCAGTGTGGATTCGGAGCTACTGGGGGGGACTGGGGGGGACTGGGAGCTACTGGGAGCCACTGGGAGGGACTGGGAGTGACCCCAGTGTGGATTCGGAGCTACTGGGGGGGACTGGGAGCTACTGGGAGCCACTGGGAGGGACTGGGAGTGACCCCAGTGTGGATTGGGAGCTACTGGGGGGGACTGGGAGCTACTGGGAGCCACTGGGAGGGACTGGGAGTGACCCCAGTGTGGATTGGGAGCTACTGGGGGGGACTGGGGGGGACTGGGAGCTACTGGGAGCCACTGGGAGGGACTGGGAGTGACCCCAGTGTGGATTGGGAGCTACTGGGGGGGACTGGGAGCTACTGGGAGCCACTGGGAGGGACTGGGAGTGACCCCAGTGTGGATTCGGAGCTACTGGGGGGGACTGGGAGCTACTGGGAGCCACTGGGAGCTACTGGGAGTGACCCCAGTGTGGATTGGGAGCTACTGGGGAGAACTGGGAACCACGGGATTTATCCCCCCTTTAACCGCAAGGCATTATGGGATATATCCCCCCTTTCCCCCAAGGCATTATGGGATATATCCCCCCCTTTAACCGCAAGGCATTATGGGATATATCCCCCCCTTTTCCCGCAAGGCATTATGGGATATATCCCCCCCTTTCCCGCAAGGCATTATGGGATATATCCCCCCTATAACCGCAAGGCATTATGGGATATATCCCCCCTTTAACCGCAAGGCATTATGGGATATATCCCCCCTTTAACCGCAGGGCATTATGGGATATATCCCCCCCCTTTAACCGCAAGGCATTATGGGATATATCCCCCCCTTTAACCGCAAGGCATTATGGGATATATCCCCCCCTTTAACCGCAAGGCATTATGGGATATATCCCCCCCCTTTAACCGCAAGGCATTATGGGATATATCCCCCCCTTTAACCGCAAGGCATTATGGGATATATCCCCCCCTTTAACCGCAAGGCATTATGGGATATATCCCCCCTATAACCGCAGGGCATTATGGGATATATCCCCCCTTTAACCGCAAGGCATTATGGGATATATCCCCCCCTTTAACCGCAAGGCATTATGGGATATATCCCCCCCTTTCCCGCAGGGCATTATGGGATATATCCCCCCCTTTAACCGCAGGGCATTATGGGATATATCCCCCCCTTTAACCGCAGGGCATTATGGGATATATCCCCCCTTTAACCGCAAGGCATTATGGGATATATCCCCCCCCTTTAACCGCAAGGCATTATGGGATATATCCCCCCCTTTCCTGCAAGGCATTATGGGATATATCCCCCCCTTTAACCGCAAGGCATTATGGGATATATCCCCCCCTTTAACCGCAGGGCATTATGGGATATATCCCCCCCTTTAACCGCAAGGCATTATGGGATATATCCCCCCCTTTAACCGCAAGGCATTATGGGATATATCCCCCCCCTTTAAACCGCAAGGCATTATGGGATATATCCCCCCCTTTAACCGCAAGGCATTATGGGATATATCCCCCCTTTCCCGCAAGGCATTATGGGATATATCCCCCCCTTTTCCCGCCATTCCGGGGCCGTTTCCCATCATCCCCCGCGGGCGCGGGGCCGTTACCTGAGGCCAGTCCAAGATGGCGGCGAGGAGCTGCCCGTCTGGTTGCAATCGTCATCGATGGCCTGGGGGACACAGCCGTCTATAGGGGATCTATAGGGTTCTATAGGGGACCTAAAGGGTTCTATAGGGGATCTATGGGGGATCCCGGCCCAGGGCGCGCGGGGCCTCCCCCCCGGGGGGGCCTGAGGGAGGGCCCTGAGGGGGGAGTCTGGAAGGTTCTACAGGGGTCTGGGAGGGTTCTATAGGGGTCTGGGGGGGTTCTATAGGGGTCTGGGGGGGTTCTATAGGGGTCTGGGGGGTTCCATAGGGGATCTAGAGGGTTCCAGAGGGATCTATAGGTGCTCTATAGCGATCTATAGGATTCCATAGGGCCCCACAGGTGTTCTATAGGGTCCCACAGGTGCTCTATAGGTGCTCTATAGGGATCTATAGGACTCCATAGGGTCCCACAGGTGTTCTATAGGTGCTCTATAGGGTCCCATAGGGATCTATAGGTGCCCTATAGGGTGCCACAGGTGCTCTATAGGTGCTCTACAGGGTTCCATAAGGATCTATAGGTGCTCTATAGGCTCCCCCAGGTGTTCTATAGGGTCCCACAGGGACCTATAGGCTCCCCCAGGTGTTCTATAGGTGCTCTATGGGGTTCTATAGGGATCTATAGGGGTCCCACAGGTGCCCCACAGGTGCTCTATAGGTGCCCACAGGTGCCCTATAGGGTTCCATAGGGATCTACAGGGTTCCAGAGGGATCTATAGATGCCCTATAGGGTCCCACAGGGATCTATAGGGTCCCCCAGGTGTTCTATAGGTGCTCTATGGGGTTCTATATGGATCTATAGGGTCCCACAGGTGCTCTATAGGGTCCCCCAGGTGCCCTATAGGCTCCCACAGGTGCTCTATAGGTGCCCACAGGTGCTCTATAGGTGCCCACAGGTGCTCTATAGGGTTCTATAGGTGCTCTATAGGGTTCTATAGGTGCTCTATAGGCTCCCCCAGGTGCTCTATAGGGTCCCACAGGTACCCACAGGTACTCTATAGGCTCCCCCAGGTGCTCTATAGGTGCCCACAGGTGCCCTATAGGGTTCTATAGGCGCTCTATAGGGTTCTATAGGTGCTCTATAGGCTCCCCCAGGTGTTCTATAGGCTCCCATAGGTGCCCCGCCGGCGTCCCCGCGCTCACCTGTTTGCCCAGCAGCACCAGGTGCGGCTGCAGCGTTGGGCCAGCGCCGCCAGGGCCGTGGCCACCTCACGGGGCCCCACGCCACGCCCCCTCCCCCACCTCGGCCAGCACCGCCCGGTCAGCGCCCACGGCCAGGGCTGTGCGCAGGGACTCCTGTGGGGAGGAAAGGGTTAAAAATGTACCAAAACTGACCCAAAACACCCCAAAAACACCCCAAAAATACCCCCAAAATTACCCAAAAAATATCCCAAAAACTGCCCCAAAAATACCCCAAAAACACCCCAAAAATACCCCCAAAAACTGCCCAGGGCCAGGGCCGTGCGCAGGGGACTCCTGCGGGGAGGAAAGGGTTAAAAACACCCCAAAATACCCCCAAAACTGACTGAAAATACCCCAAAAACTGCCCCAGGGCCAGGGCCGTGCGCAGGGACTCCTGCGGGGAACAAAGGGTTAAAAATGTACCAAAACCGACTGAAAATACCCCAAAAACACCCCAAAAACACCCCAAAAATACCCCAAAAATATCCCAAAATCTGACTGAAAACACCCCAAAAACACCCCAAAAACACCCCAAAACTGCTCCAAAACACCCCAAAAACTGACTGAAAACACCCCAAAAATACCCCAAAACCGCCTGAAAATACCCCAAAACCACCCCAAAATGCCCCCAGGTGTCCCCAGGTGTGTTCCAGGTGTGCTCTGGACCCGGTTCTAGACTCGGTTCTAGACCACTCCAGAACGGTTCTAGGTCGGTTCTAGAGCGGTTCCAGACTCGGTTCTAGACTGGGTTCTAGATCGGTTCTAGACTGTTCTAGACTGGGTTCTAGATCACTCTAGAACGTTCTAGATCGGTTCTAGAGCGGTTCTAGATCGGGTTCTAGAACGTTCTAGACTCGGTTCTAGAGTGGTTCTAGACTGTTCTAGATCGGTTCTAGACTCGGTTCTAGACTTGGTTCTAGATTGGTTCTAGACTCGGTTCTAGACTGGGTTCCAGGCTGGGTTCCAGGTGTCCCCAGGTGTCCCCAGGTGTGTTTTGGTGTCCCCAGGTGTCCCCAGGTGTGTTCAGGTGTCCTCAGGTGTGTTTTTAGTGTCCTCAGGTGTGTTCCAGGTGTATTTTGGTGTCCCCAGGTGTGTTCCAGGTGTCCCAGGTGTGTTCCAGGTGTCCCCAGGTGTGTTCCAGGTGTCCCCAGGTGTGTTTTTGGTGTCCCCAGGTGCATTTTTGGTGTCCCCAGGTGTATCTCAGGTGTGTTTTTAGTGTCCCCCGGTGTGTTCAGGTGTATCTCAGGTGTGTTTTTGGTACCCCCCAGGTGTGTTTTTAGTGTCCTCAGGTGTATTTCTGGTGTCCCCAGGTATGTTCAGGTGTGTTCCAGGTGTCCCCAGGTGTGTTTTTTATGTCCCCAGGTGTATTTTTGGTGTCCCCAGCTGTCCCCAGGTGTATTTTGATGTCCCCAGGTGTGTCTGGGTGTATCTCAGGTGTGTTTTTGCTGTCCCCAGGTGTCCCCAGGTGTATTTTTGGCTCACCTGGCTGGCTTTGGTCCCCACGCTGGCCGCGATCACCTCGCAGGCGGCCCCGGGTGTGTCTGGGTGTGTCTGGGTGTATCTCAGGTGTGTTCAGGTGTATCTCAGGTGTATCTCAGGTGTGTTCAGGTGTGTCTCAGGTGTATCTCAGGTGTGTTCAGGTGTATCTCAGGTGTGTCTGGGTGTATCTCAGGTGTATCTCAGGTGTATTTTGGTGTCCCCAGGTGTATTTTTGGCTCACCTGGCTGGCTTTGGTCCCCACGCTGGCCGCGATCACCTCGCAGGCGGCCCCGGCCTCGCGGAGCCTCACGGCCTCTTCCAGGGCGATCTCACAGAAGGGATTCAGCGAGTGCTTCACGCCCTGGGTCTGCACCCCGGCCCCACCTGGCGCCACCCTCACCTGGGGGATGCACCTGCCTCAGGTGAGTTCCACAGGGGGAAAAAAACCCGGAATTTTGGGGGATTTTTGGGAATTTTTTCAGATTTTTTGGGATTTTTTTGGATTTTTTTTTTTTTTTTTAAATTTTCCTTTTGATTTTTGGGGGGATTTTTTTCGGATTTTTTCGGAATTTTTTGGATTTTTTTGGGATTTTTTTGGATTTTTTTTTTATTTTTTTGGGATTTTTTTTGGATTTTTTTTGGATTTTTTTTGGATTTTTTTTTTTATTTTTTTGGGTTTTTTGGGGGGAATTTTTTGGATTTTTTTGGATTTTTTTTTGATTTTTTTTTTATTTTTTTGGGTCTTTTGGGGGGAATTTTTTGGATTTTTGCGGATTTTTTGGATTTTTTTTTAATTTTTGGGGATTTTTTGGGGGGAATTTTTTGGATTTTTTGGGGGGATTTTTTGGGGGTTTTTTGAGGTTTTTTGGGGAATTTTTTGGATTTTTTGGGGATTTTTTTGGGGATTTTTTGGGGTTTTTTGAGGTTTTTTGGGAATTTTTTGGATTTTTTTGGGGATTTTTTGAAGAATTTTTGGGATTTTTGGGCATTTTTTTGGGATTTTTTTGGATTTTTTTTTTATTTTTTGGCATTTTTTGAGGGAATTTATTGGATTTTTGGGGGATTTTTTA
>NC_081280.1:239128-282367 GCF_030490865.1 Poecile atricapillus
TACGGCGAAGTCAATGACGCGCTTCACCCCCACGAGCACGCGCAGAGCCGCCATTGCTGCCCCTCCCCCTCGAGCCACGCCCACAAACCGCCTCTTCCCGCTGACGTCACCGCGACAGCGGAGCCACGCCACAACGCGCGATGACGTAATACGCCGAGTTAAGCCACGCCCATAAAGGCAACGGGGTGACGTAATGGTGTTGGCGAAGCCACGCCCTCTGTGACGTAAGCGCGTCACGTGACGGGAAGTGGCGCCTCCCCCCCCCCGGACGCGATTTTGGGGGAATTTTGGGGAATTTTGGGCGTTTTTGGGGGGGTTTTGAGGTTTTTTGGGGGATCTTGGGGAATTTTTGGGGGTTTTTGGGGGAATTTGGGGTTTTTTGGGGTTTTTTTAGGGATTTTCGGGTTTTTTGGGGGGATTTGGGGGGATTTTGGGGTTTTTTTGGGAATTTTGGGGGATTTTGGGGAATTTCGGGGTTTTTTGGGGGTTTTGAGGTTTTTTGGGGTTTTTGGGGGGGATTTTGGGGAATTTTGCCGTTTTTCGGGGGATTTTGGGGGGATTTGGGGAGTTTTGGGTTTTTTGGGGGCTTTTTGGGTTTTTGGGGAATTTTGGGGGTTTTTTTGGGGGGTTTTGAGGTTTTTTCGGGGGATTTTGAGGTTTTTGGGGTATTTTTTAGGTTTTATTTGGGGGTTTTAGGAAATTTTGGGGGTTTGGGGATTTTTGGGGGGAATTTGGGGGAATTTTGGGGGTTTGGGGCGTTTTTTCGGGTTTTTTTTGGGGCAATTTCCCAAATTCCCGCCTTCCCTTTACCTGAGGACCGCGCCCTCCTTCTCACCTGGGATCCCCAAAATTCCCGAATTTTCCACCCCCAAAAAATCCCCCCCGGACACCTGGAGCCCTCAAAATTCCCATTTTTACCCCAAAAATTCCTATTTTACCCCCAAAAATTCCCATTTTTACCCCAAAAATTCCCATTTTTCCCCCCAGAATTCTCCAATTTTCCCCCCAAAATTCACATTTTTCCCAAAAATTCCCATTTTTACCCCAAAATTCCCAATTCCTCCCCCCCCCAAATTTCCCGCCTTATCTGGACGATAAGCGCCTCATTAATCGCTAATTAATCATTAATTAATTAACGATTAGGTGTTAATCATTAGCAGGGGCACAAAAGGAGCCGCCCCTCCCCCACCGCGATAAGCCCCGGGTTGATAAGGGGGGGGGAGGGGGGAGGGGGAGGGGGGAGGGGAAAGGGGGGGGGAGGGGCGAAATCCCGAATTTTCCCGCCTTTATCCAAAAAAAAAATAAAAAGGATAAAAAATGGTTCCTCCCCTCCCCCACTTCCAGGTGTCCCCCCAGGTGTCCCCTCCCCCACTCAGGTGTCCCCCAGGTGTCCCCAGGTGTCCCCTCCCCCTCCCCAGGTGTCCCCAGGTGTCCCCTCCCCCCATTCAGGTGTCCCCCATTGTCCCCTCCCCCCCTCAGGTGTCCCCAGGTGTCCCCTCCCCCCTTCAGGTGTCCCCCAGGTGTCCCCTCCCCCTCCCCAGGTGTCCCCCAGGTGCCCCAGGTGTCCCCCTCCCTGCATTCAGGTGTCCCCATTGTCCCCTCAGGTGTCCCCCAGGTGTCCCCTCTCCCCCTCCCAGGTGTCCCCTCCCCCTCCCAGGTGTCCCCAGGTGTCCCCTCCCCTCCCCAGGTGCCCCCCAGGTGTCCCCAGGTGTCCCCTCCCCCTCCCCAGGTGTCCCCTCCCCCCCTCCAGGTGCCCACAGGTGTTCCCCATCTTCCCCTCCCCCATTCAGGTGTCCCCCAGGTGTCCCCAGGTGTCCCCTCCCCAGGTGTCCCCCATTGTCCCCTCCCCCTCCCCAGGTGTGCCCAGGTGGGTCACCTTGGGGCGGTTCCCGCGGGGGTTTAAAAAGGGGGAACTGGGAGGGACTGGGAGAGACTGGGAGAGACCAGGAGAGAGCGGAGATGGGGATGGAGGTGAGCGGGGAGAGGGACGGGAGGGAGAGGGAGAGGAGGATGGAGAGGGGAGAGGGAAGGAGGGAGGGAGGGAGGATTGAAGGGAGATGGAGGAGGAGGATTGAAGGAGAGAGGGAGGGAGGAGAGGAGGATGGAGAGAGGGGGGAGATGGAGGGAGAGGGGAGATGGAGGAGGAGGATTGAGGGGAGAGGGAGGGAGGGAGGAGAGAGGGAGGAATGAAAAGAGAGATGGAGGAGGAGGAGGAGGATTGAGGAGAGATGGGAGAGGGGGAGGGAGGATGAAGGGAGAGAGGGAGGAGATGGAGAGGGGAGGATCGAGGGGAGAGGGATGGAGGGAGGGAGGAATGAAAGGAGAGAGGGAGGAAGGATCGAGGGGAGAGGGAGGGAGGAATGAGAGATGGGAGGGAGGGAGGGAGGATGAAGGGAGAGAGGGAGGAGATGGAGAGAGGAGGATCGAGGGGAGGGGGAAGCAGGGAGGGAGGAATGAAAGGAGAGAGGGACGGGAGGATCGAGGGAGAGGGAGGGAGGAAATGAGAGAGATGGAAGGAGGGAGGGAGGATGAAGGGAGAGAGGGAGGAGATGGAGGAGGAGGATTGAGGGAGAGGGATGGGAGGGAGGAGAGGAGAGAGGGAGGAATGAAAGGAGAGAGGGACGGGAGGATTGAGGAGAGATGGGAGAGGGATGGAGGAGAGGGGAGATGGAGGGAGGGAGGATGAAGAGAGAGAGGGAGGAGATGGAGAGAGGAGGATTGAGGGGAGAGGGGGAGGAGGGAGGGAGGATCGAGGGGAGATGGATGGAAAAGAGGATGAAAGAGAGAGGGAGGAAGGAAATGAGAGATGGAAGGAGAGAGGGAGAGGAGGATGGAGAGGGGAGAGGAAGGAGAGAGGATGAAGGGAGAGGGAGGAGATGGAAGGAGAGAGGGAGGATCGAGGGGAGAGGGACAGGAGATTGAGGGGAGATGGAATGAGGGAGGAGGAAGGAGGGAGGGAGGGAGGAAATGAGAGAGGGGAGAGGAGGATGGAGAGGGGATATGGAAGGAGGGAGGATCAAGGAGAGAGGGAGGAGGATCGAGGGGAGATGGAGGGAGGAGATGAGGAGAGGCAGAGGAGGAGGGAAGGAGCGGGGAGATGGAGGAGGAAGATCGAGGGGAGATGGAAGCAAGGAGGGAGGAATGAAAGGGGAGGGGAGGGAAGGATCAAAGAGAGATGGAGGAGGAGGAGGAGGAAGATGAAGGGAGAGAGGGAGGAGATGAGGAGAGGCAGAGGAGGGAGGGAGAGGGGAGATGGAGGAGGAGGATGGAGAGGGGAGATGGAGGAGGAGGAGGATGGAGAGGGAGATGGAGGGAGGATGAAGGGAGAGAGGGACCCCTACCCCCCCTCTGACCCCTCCCCCCTCAGAAGTTCGAGCTCGGCCCCTCCCCCCCCGCGCGGGGGCGGCGCAAGAAACGCGAGAGACTGGAGGAGATGAAACGGGAACTGGAACTGGTGAGACTGGGAGGGACTGGGATGGACTGGGAGGGACTGGGAGGGACTGGGATGGACTGGGAGGGACTGGGATGGACTGGGAGGGACTGGGGGAGACTGGGAGGGAACTGGGAGGGGACTGGGAGGGACTGGGAGGGACTGGGATGAACTGGGAGGGACTGGGATGGACTGGGATGGACTGGGAGGGGGTTGGGGGTTACTGGTTTATACTGGTTTGGGGTTACTGGGAGCACTGGGAGGGTCCTTGGGGTGGCTGTACTGGTTTAAACTGGTTTATACTGGTCCATACTGGTTTATACTGGTTTAAACTGGTCCGTACTGGTTTGTACTGGTTTAAACTGGTCCGTACTGGTTTATACTGGTTTAAACTGGCCTGTACTGGTTTGTACTGGTTTAAACTGGTCCGTACTGGTGCCCGCAGGACGATCACAAACTGGACGTGAAGGAGCTGGAGCTGAAATACAGCACCAACGCCAGCACGGTGACCTCTGACCCCTGAGTGACCCCTGAGTGACCCCTGAGTGACCCCTGAGTGACCCCCGAGTGACCCCTGAGTGACCCTGAGTGACCCTGAGTGACCCCTGAGTGACCCTGAGTGACCCCTGAGTGACCCCTGAGTGACCCCTGAATGACCCCTGAGTGACCCCTGAGTGACCCCAATGACCCCTGAGTGACCCCTGAGTGACCCCTGAGTGACCCCAATGACCCCTGAGTGACCCCTGAGTGACCATTTCCTGTCCCCAGGGTCTGTCCGAGGCGGCGGCGGCCGAGCGGCTCCTCAGGGACGGCCGGAACGAGCTGCGGCCACTGCTGACCCCTGAGTGACCCCTGAGTGACCCCTGAGTGACCCCAATGACCCCTGAGTGACCCCTGAGTGACCCCAATGACCCTGAGTGACCCCTGAGTGACCCCAATGACCCCTGAGTGACCATTTCCTGTCCCCAGGGTCTGTCCGAGGCGGCGGCGGCCGAGCGGCTCCTCAGGGACGGCCGGAACGAGCTGCGGCCGCCACTGACCCCTGACCCCTGAGTGACCCCTGACCCCTGAGTGACCCCTGAGTGACCCCAATGATCCCTGAGTGACCCCTGAGTGACCCCTGCTCTGTCCCCAGGGTCTGTCCGAGGCGGTGGCGGCCGAGCGGCTCCTCAGGGACGGCCGGAACGAGCTGCGGCCGCCACTGACCCCTGACCCCTGAGTGACCCCTGAGTGACCCCAATGACCCCTGAGTGACCCCTGACCCCTGAGTGACCATTTCCTGTCCCCAGGGTCTGTCCGAGGCGGCGGCGGCCGAGCGGCTCCTCAGGGACGGCCGGAACGAGCTGCGGCCACCGCTGACCCCTGACCCCTGAGTGACCCCTGAGTGACCCCTGACCCCTGAGTGACCCCTGAGTGACCCCAATGACCCCTGAGTGACCCCTGAGTGACCCCTGCTCTGTCCCCAGGGTCTGTCCGAGGCAGCAGCGGCCGAGCGGCTCCTCAGGGACGGCCGGAACGAGCTGCGGCCACTGCTGACCCCTGAGTGACCCCTGAGTGACCCCAATGACCCCTGAGTGACCCCTGAGTGACCCTGAGTGACCCCAATGACCCCTGAGTGACCCTTGAGTGACCCCTGAGTGACCCCTGAGTGACCCCAATGACCCCTGAGTGACCCAAATGACCCTGAGTGACCCCGAGTGACCCCTGAATGACCTGAGTGACCCTGAGTGACCCCTGAGTGACCCCAATGACCCCTGAGTGACCCCAATGACCCCTGAGTGACCCCTGAGTGACCCCTGAGTGACCCCAATGACCCCTGAGTGACCCCTGAGTGACCCCAATGACCCTGAGTGACCCCTGAGTGACCCCTGAGTGACCATTTCCTGTCCCCAGGGTCTGTCCGAGTCGGCGGCGGCCGAGCGGCTCCTCAGGGACGGCCGGAACGAGCTGCGGCCACTGCTGACCCCTGACCCCTGAGTGACCCCTGAGTGACCCCAATGACCATTTCCTGTCCCCAGGGTCTGTCCGAGGCGGCGGCGGCCGAGCGGCTCCTCAGGGACGGCCGGAACGAGCTGCGGCCACCGCTGACCCCTGAGTGACCCCTGACCCCTGAGTGACCCCTGAGTGACCCCAATGACCCCTGAGTGACCCCAATGACCATTTCCTGTCCCCAGGGTCTGTCCGAGGCGGCGGCGGCCGAGCGGCTCCTCAGGGACGGCCGGAACGAGCTGCGGCCGCCGCGGGGGACGCCGGGCTGGGCGCGCTTTGGCCGGCAGCTGGCCGGGGGCCTGCAGTGCCTGATGTGGGTGGCAGCGGTCATCTGCCTGACCGCCTACGGCGTCCAGCGGGGAGAGGGTGACCGGGGCAGCTCCGACAATGTGAGTACACCTGGACACCTGTAACACACCTGTAACACACCTGTAACACACCTGGACACATGTGGACACACCTGGGGGCAGTTATAACACACCTGGGGTCACCTGGCTGGGCTCATCTGCCTGACCGCCTACGGTGTCCAGCGGGGAGAGGGTGACCGGGGCAGCTCGGACAACGTGAGTACACCTGGGGTACCTGTAACACACCTGTAACACACCTGGACATACCTGGGGTACACCTGGACACACCTGGGGGCAGTTATAACACACCTGGGGTCAGTTATAACACACCTGGGGTCACCTGGCTGGGCTCATCTGCCTGACCGCCTACGGCGTCCAGCGGGGAGAGGGTGACCGGGGCAGCTCGGACAACGTGAGTACACCTGGACACACCTGAGATACACCTGGACACACCTGGGGTACCTGTAACACACCTGGGGTACACCTGAGATACCTGTAACACACCTGGGGTACACCTGGATACACCTGGGGTACCTGTAACACACCTGGGGTCACCTGGCTGGGCTCATCTGCCTGACCGCCTACGGTGTCCAGCGGGGAGAGGGTGACCCGGGCAGCTCCGACAATGTGAGTACACCTGGACACACCTGAGATACCTGTAACACACCTGGGGTACACCTGGACACATCTGGGCACACCTGTAACACACCTGGGCACACCTGTAGCACACCTGGGACACACCTGGGCACACCTGGGACACACCTGGACACACCTGGGGCACACCTGGACACACCTGTAGCACACCTGTAGCACACCTGGGGCACATCTGGGCACACCTGGGCACACCTGGGGGCCCAGCCCCGCTCTCACCTGGCCTCACCTGCAGCTGTACCTGGCCGTGGCTCTCATCGCCGTCGTGGTCGTCACCGGGTGCTTCGGGTACTACCAGGAGTTCAAGAGCACCAACATCATCGCCAGCTTCCGCAACCTGGTGCCGCAGGTGAGCGCACCTGGGACACACCTGGGGACAGCAAAAACACACCTGGGACACCTGGGGACAGAAAAAACACACCTGGGACACCTGGGGACACACCTGGGGACACCTGGGACAGAAAAAACACACCTGGGGACACCTGGGACACCTGGGGACACCTGGGGACACACCCGGGACACCTGGGGACAGCAAAAACACACCTGGGACACACCTGGGGACAGAAAAAACACACCTGGGGACACCTGGGGACACACCTGGGACACCTGGGGACACCTGGGGACACCTGGGACACCTGGGACAGCAAAAACACACCTGGGGACACCTGGGGGGAGCTGGGGACACCTGAGGACACCTGGGGACACACCTGGGACACCTGGGGACACACCTGGGACACCTGGGGACGTAAAAAACACACCTGGGGACACATCTGGGGTTACCTGGGGACAGCTGGGGACACCGGGGGACACCTGGGGGGAGCTGGGGACACCTGGGGGGAGAGAAAATCACACCTGGGGACACCTGGGCACACCTGGAGTTTATCTGGGCACACCTGTGCACACCTGGGGTCTCACCTGTGCTCACCTGTGCTCACCTGGACACACCTGGGCACACCTGGGGACACCTGTGCTCAGCTGTGGTGTCACCTGGTGTCTCACCTGAGCTCACCTGGGGACACCTGAGCTCACCTGGACACACCTGGGGACAGCTGGGGGTTATCTGGGCATACCTGTGGTGTCACCTGTGCACACCTGGTGTCTCACCTGTGCACACCTGGGCACACCTGTGGTGTCACCTGGTGTCTCACCTGGTGTCTCACCTGGGGTCTCACCTGGTGTCTCACCTGGGATATCACCTGTGGTCTCACCTGGTGTCTCACCTGGTGTCTCACCTGCTCTCACCTGCCCTCACCTGTGCAGCAAGCCACGGTGATCCGGGCGGGGCAGACCCTGCAGGTGAACGCGGCCGAGCTCGTCCTGGGGGACCTGGTGGAGATCAAAGGTGGAGATCGAGTCCCGGCCGACATCCGGATCCTGGCGGCGCAGGGCTGCAAGGTGAGCGCACCTGGGCACACCTGGAGCACACCTGGGGATAGCTGGGACACACCTGGGCACACCTGGGCACACCTGGAGCACACCTGGGGGGGATAAAACACACCTGGGGAAAGCTGGGGGGCAAAAAAACACACCTGGGCACACCTGGGGGGCAGGAAACACACCTGGGGACACCTGGGGACACCTGGGGACAGCTGGGACACACCTGGGGGGCAGGAAACACACCTGGGGACACACCTGGGGGGGATAAAAACACACCTGGACACACCTGGGCACACCTGGAACACACCTGGGGGGGATAAAACACAGTTGGGACACCTGGGGACACACCTGGGGACACCTGGGGAGAGCTGGGGACACCTCGGGGGCATCAAAACACACCTGGGGACACCTGGGACACACCTGAGGACACACCTGGGGACACACCTAGACGCACCTGGACACACCTGGGGACACAGCTGGACACACCTGGGCACACACCTGGAACACACCTGGGGACAGCTGGGACACACCTGGGCACACCTGGACACACCTGGGCACACCTGGGCATACACCTGGGCACACACCTGGGCACACCTGGGGACACCTGGGGGCACCTGGGGACACATCTGGGCACACCTGGGCACACCTGGACACAGCTGGACACAGCTGGGCACACCTGGATGCTCAGGTGTGGGCTGTACCTGGCCCAGGTGGACAATTCCTCGCTGACCGGGGAGTCGGAGCCGCAGCCGCGCTCACCTGAGTGCAGCCACGAGTCTCACCTGGAGAGCCGCAACATCGCCTTCTTCTCCACCATGTGCCTGGAGGGTGAGCACACCTGGGACACCTGGGGACACCTGGGACACCTGGGACACCTGGGGACATCAAAAACACACCTGGGGACACCTGGGACACACCTGGGGACACCTGGGACACACCTGGGGACACCTGGGACACCTGCGGACACCTGGGGATATCAAAAACACACCTGGGGACACCTGGGGACACCTGGGACACCTGGGGACACACCTGGGGACACCTGGGGACACCTGGGACACCTGGGACACCTGGGGACACCTGGGGACACCTGGGGACACCTGGGACACCTGGGACACCTGGGGACACCTGGAACACACCTGTAGACACCTGGGGACATCAAAAACACACCTGGGGACACCTGGGGACACCTGGAGACACCTGGGGACACCTGGGGACACCCAGAACACACCTGGGGACACCTGGGACACCTGGGGACATCAAAAACACACCTGGACACACCTGGGGACACCTGGGACACCTGGGGACACCTGGGGACATCAAAAACACACCTGGGGACACCTGGGGACACCCAGAACACACCTGGGGACACCTGGAACCCAGTCTAGAACACACCTGGAACACACCTGTAGACACCTGGGACACACCTGGGGACACCTGGGGTCACCTGTGTCACACCTGGGGACACCAAAACTCACCTGGGGACACACCTGGGTCACACCTGGACACACCTGGACACACCTGGGTCACACCTGGACACACCTGGACACACCTGGACACACCTGGGTCACACCTGGGGTTACCTGTGTCACACCTGAACCCCTCTCACCTGTCCCCAGGTACAGCCACAGGTCTGGTGATCAGCACAGGTGACCGCACGGTGATCGGCCGCATCGCCAGCCTGGCCTGGGGGGACACCTGGGTCACATCTGGGTCACTTGGGTCACACCTGAGGTCACCTGTGTCCCTCTCACCTGTCCCCAGGTACGGCCACGGGCCTGGTGATCAGCACAGGTGACCGCACGGTGATCGGCCGCATCGCCAGCCTGGCGTCAGGTGTGGAGAACGAGAAGACGCCGATCGCGGTGGAGATCGAGCACTTCGTGGACATCATCGCCGGGCTGGCCGTGCTCTTCGGCGGCACCTTCTTCGTGGTGGCCATGCTGATCGGATACCCCCTGCTGCGCGCCGTCGTCTTCTTCATGGCCATCGTGGTGGCCTACGTGCCCGAGGGGCTGCTGGCCACCGTCACGGTACGGCCACCTGGGCACACCTGGGGACACCTGGGGACAACTGGGGGTGATGGGTTGGGTGTAGGGAGTGAGGAACTCTTGAGGTGTTTATGGGTTCTACCAAAGGTTCTGAGGTCGTTATGGGGTCCCAGTGCAGTGTGGAGGGTCAGAGGGACAGGTGAGACCACCTGGGCACACCTGGGCACACCTGGACACACCTGGACACACCTGGGCACACCTGGGGGTGATGGGTTGGGTGTGGGGAGTGAGGAACTCTTGAGGTGTTTATGGGTTCTACCAAAGGTTCTGAGGTCATTATGGGGTCCCAACGCAGTGTGGAGGGTCAGAGGGACAGGTGGAGCTCACCTGAGCTCACCTGGGCACACCTGGACACACCTGGGGGTGATGGGTTGGGTGTAGGGAGTGAGGAACTCTTGAGGTGTTTATGGGTTCTACCAAAGGTTCCGAGGTCGTTATGGGGTCCCAACGCAGTGTGGAGGGTCAGAAGAACAGGTGGAGCTCACCTGGGCACACCTGGGCACACCTGGACACACCTGGGGACACCTGGGGGCAACTGGGAGTGAGGAACCCTTGAGGTGTTTATGGGTTCTACCAAAGGTTCTGAGGTCATTACGGGGTCCTGGTGCAGTGTGGAGGGTCAGAGGGACAGGTGGAGCTCACCTGGGCACACCTGGGCACACCTGGGGACACCTGGGTGCACCTGGGGGTGATGGGTTGGGTGTAGGGAGTGAGGAACCCTTGAGGTGTTTCTGGGTTCTACCAAAGGTTCTGAGGTCGTTATGGGGTCCCAGCACAGTGGGAGAGGTCAGAGGGACAGGTGGAGCTCACCTGGGCGCACCTGGACACACCTGGGGACACCTGGGCACACCGGGGCACACCTGGGAGTGAGGAACCCTTGAGGTGTTTATGGGTTCTACCAAAGGTTCTGAGGTCATTATGGGGTCCCAGTGCAGTGTGGAGGGTCCGAGGGACAGGTGGAGCTCACCTGGGCACACCTGGGGACACCTGGGGACACCTGGACACACCTGGGGGTGATGGGTTGGGTGTGGGAAGTGAGGAACTCTTGAGGTGTTTATGGGTTCTACCAAAGGTTCTGGGGGTTCTGAGGTCCTTATGGGGTCCCAGCACAGTGGGAGAGGTCAGAGGGACAGGTGGAGCTCACCTGGGCACACCTGGGCACACCTGGACACACCTGGGCACACCTGGAGTGAGGAACCCTTGAGGTTTTTCTGGGTCCTACCAAAAGTTCTGGAAGCTCCGAGCTCCTCAGGAGCTCCCAGCCCCACCCGGGGGGGGGCCCAGGTGAGCACCCCTCACCTGTCCAGGTGTGCCGTGACCCAGCCAGGTGTGCTCTCACCTGCCCAGGTGTGCCTGTCGCTGACGGCCAAGCGCCTGGCGCGCAGGAACTGCGTGGTGAAGAACCTGGAGGCCGTGGAGACCCTGGGCTCCACCTCCGTCATCTGCTCCGACAAGACCGGGACCCTCACCCAGAACCGCATGACCGTGGCACACCTGTGGTTCGACGGACAGGTGCACACGGCCGACACCACCGAGGACCAGTCAGGTGAGGGGGGAGAACATGGGGACACACCTGGACACATCTGGGGACACCTGGGGACACCAAAACACACCTGGGGACACCTGGGGACACACCTGGACACACCTGGGGACACCTGGGACAGCCAAAACACACCTGGGGACACCTGGGGACACCCAGAACACACCTGGGGACACCTGGGGACACCCAGAACACACCTGGACACACCTGGGGACACCTGGGGACACCTGGGACACACCTGGGGACACCCAGAACCGCATGACCGTGGCTCACCTGTGGTTCGACGGACAGGTGCACGCGGCCGACACCACCGAGGACCAGTCAGGTGAGGGGGACACACGGGGACACCTGGGGACACACCTGGGGACACCTGGGGACACCCAGAACACACCTGGGGACACCAAAACACACCTGGAACACACCTGGGGACACCTGGGGACAGCCAAAATACACCTGGAACACACCTGGGGACACCTGGGGACACCTGGGGACAGCTGGGAACACCCAGAACACACCTGGGGACACCTGGGGACACCTGGGGACACCAAAACACACCTGGACACACCTGGGGACACCTGGGGACACCTGGAACACACCTGGGGACAGCCAAAATACACCTGGACACACCTGTCACACACCTGTCACACACCTGTCACACACCTGGACACACCTGGGACACACCTGGGACACACCTGGACACACCTGTCACACACCTGTCACCTGTCACACACCTGTCACACACCTGTCACACACATGGACACACCTGTCCCACACCTGTCACCCACCTGTCACTCACCTGTCCCCTGTCACACACCTGTCACACGCCTGTCCCACGCCTGGGGACACACCTGTACACACCTGTCCCACGCCTGTCACCCACCTGTCACACACCTGTCACACACCTGTCACCTGTCACCTGTCACCTGTCACCTGTCACACCTGTCACACACCTGTCACCTGTCACCTGTCCCCTGTCCCCTGTCCCACACCTGTCCCCTCCCCCCAGGTGAGAGCTTTGACCAATCCTCACCCTCCTGGGCTCTGCTCAGCCAGGTGATCACACTCTGCAACCGCGCCCAGTTCAAACCCGGCCAGGACAGCGTACCTGTGGCACAGGTGGGACTGGGACAGACTGGGAGGGACTGGGAGGGACTGGGAGGGACTGGGAGGGGATTGGGAGGGACTGGGATGGACTGGGACCAAACTGGGATGAACTGGGAGGGACTGGGAGGGACTGGGATGGACTGGGAGGGGGCTGGGACCGACTGGGATGGACTGGGATGGACTGGGAGGGAACTGGGATGGACTGGGATGGACTGGGATGGACTGGGACCAAACTGGGACCAAACTGGGACCAAACTGGGAGGGACTGGGATGAACTGGGAGGGAACTGGGAGGGAACTGGGAGGAACTGGGAGGGACTGGTTTGAACTGGTTTGTGGTTTTGGTTACTGGTTTGGGGTTTTGGTTACTGGTTTGAACTGGTTTGAACTGCTTTGAACTGGTTTGTGGATTTGGTTACTGGATTGTACTGGTTTGAACTGGTTTGGGGTTTGAGGTTACTGGTTTGTGGTTTTCGTTACTGGTTTGAACTGGTTTGAACTGATTTGGACTGATTTTAACTGGTTTGAACTGGTTTGTTGTTTTGGTTACTGGTTTGGGTTTTCAGTTACTGCTTTGAACTGGTTTGAACTGGTTTGAACTGGTTTGGGGTTTGAGGTTACTGGTCTGTGGTTTCGGTTACTGGTTTGAACTGGTTTGAACTGGTTTGAACTGGTTTGGGGTTCGGGGTTACTGGTTTGGGGTTACTGGGAGGGACTGGTTTGAACTGGTTTGAACTGGTTTGAACTGGTTTGAACTGGTTTGTGGTTTTGGTTACTGGGTTGGGGTTTTGGTTACTGGTTTGGACTGGTTTGAACTGATTTGGACTGATTTGAACTGGTTTGAACTGGTTTGGGGTTTGGGGTTACTGGTTTGAACTGGTTTGAACTGGTTTGAACTGGTTTGAACTGGTTTGAGGTTACTGGTTCGGGTTTCTCGTTACTGGTTTGAACTGGGAGGGGAGGTGAGCGTGTCCTGACGGCGGCCCCGCCCCCTTAGCGTGACGTCATCGGTGACGCCTCGGAGACGGCGCTGCTCAAGTTCGCGGAAGTGACGTCAGGGCCGGTGGCGGCCGCCAGGGGGCGCTGCCCGAAAATCGTGGAGCTCCCGTTCAACTCCACCAACAAATTCCAGGTGAGAAACAACACCTGGACAGGTGGGGGAACACCTGGAGAGGTGAGAAACAACACCTGGACAGGTGAGAGAACACCTGGAGAGGTGAAACAGAACACCTGGAGAGGTGAGGGAACACCTGGAGAGGTGAGACAGGTGAGAGAGAACACCTGGAGAGGTGAGACAGGTGAGGAACAACACCTGGACAGGTGGGGGAACACCTGGACAGGTGAGACAGGTGAGAGACAACACCTGGAGAGGTGAGAGACAACACCTGGAAAGGTGAGACAGGTGAGAGACAACACCTGGAGAGGTGAGACAGGTGAGGAACAACACCTGGACAGGTGAGACAGGTGAGGAACAACACCTGGAGAGGTGAGAGAACACCTGGACAGGTGAGGGGGAACACCTGGAGAGGTGAGAGAACACCTGGAGAGGTGAGAGAGGTGAGAAACAACACCTGGAGAGGTGAGAGAACACCTGGAGAGGTGAAACAGAACACCTGGAGAGGTGAGAGAACACCTGGAGAGGTGAGGGAACACCTGGAGAGGTGAGAGAACACCTGGACAGGTGAGAGAACACCTGGACAGGTGAGAGACACCTGGAGAGGTGAGAGAACACCTGGACAGGTGAGACAGAACACCTGGAGAGGTGAGAGAACACCTGGACAGGTGAGAGACACCTGGACAGGTGAGACAGAACACCTGGAGAGGTGAAGGGGAACACCTGGACAGGTGAGAGAACACCTGGAGAGGTGAGACAGCTGGGGGAGAACACCTGGACAGGTGAGAGAACACCTGGAGAGGTGAGGGAACACCTGGACAGGTGAGGGAACACCTGGAGAGGTGAGACAGGTGAGAGAGAACACCTGGACAGGTGAGAGACACCTGAAGAGGTGAGAGAACACCTGGACAGGTGAGGTGGGACTCCAGGTGTACTCCAGGTGTATCAGGTGCACTCCTGGTGTACTCCAGGTGTATCAGGGATACTCCAGGTGTATCAGGTGTACTCCAGGTGTACTCCAGGTGTGACTCACCTGTCCATGTCTCACCTGTGCAGGTGTCGGTGCACGAGGCGGGTGGGCGGCAGCTCCTGGTGCTCAAGGGCGGGGCTGGGTGTACTCCAGGTGTACTCCAGGTGTACTCCAGGTGTACCCAGGTGTATCAGGGATACTCCAGGTGTACTCCCGGTGTACTCCAGGTGTACCCAGGTGTACCTGTCTCTCACCTGTGCAGGTGTCGGTGCACGAGGCGGGCGGGCGGCAGCTCCTGGTGCTCAAGGGTGGGGCTGGGTGTGCTCCAGGTGTACTCCAGGTGTATCAGGGATACTCCAGGTGTACTCCAGGTGTATCAGGGATACTCCAGGTGTACTCCAGGTGCATCAGGTGTACTCCAGGTGTACTCCAGCTGTACCTGTCTCTCACCTGTGCAGGTGTCGGTGCACGAGGCGGGCGGGCGGCAGCTCCTGGTGCTCAAGGGCGCCCCCGAGCGGGTCCTGGAGCGGTGCCGGGGGTACCTGCGGGGGGGGGAGGAGCAGCCCCTGGACCCCCAATGGAGGCGGAGCCTGGAGGAGGCGTACGCGGAGCTGGGGGGGAGGGGCGAGAGGGTGCTCGGTGAGTGGGGGAGGGGCTGGGGGGTGGGGGAGGGGGTGGGGTGGGTGGGGGAGGGGCTGGGGGGTGGGGGAGGGGGTGGGAGTGAGGGGGAGGGGTTGGAAGGGATGGGGGAGGGGCTGGGTGGGTGGGGGAGGGGTTGTGGTGGGTGGGGGAGGGGTTGTGGTGGGTGGGGGAGGGGTTGTGGTGGGTGGGGGAGGGGCTGGGGTGTGGGGGGAGGGGAAAGGGTGAGTGAGCCCCTCCGCCCATCCCCCACTAACGACCCCCCCCAAGGTCCCCAAATGTCCCAAATCCCCTCGGTGACCCCAACAATGACCCCAGTAATGACCCCAGTGACCCCAGTGACCCCAACAATGACCCCAGTGACCCCAATAATGACCCCAGTGACCCCAACAGTGACCCCAGTGACCCCTGTGACCCCAGTAATGACCCCCAGTGACCCCAGTGTCCCCAGTGACCCCAATAATGACCCCAATAATGACCCCAGTGACCCCAACAGTGACCCCAGTGACCCCACTGACCCCAACAGTGACCCCAATAATGACCCCAGTGACCCCACTGACCCCTGTGATGTCCCCAATGTCCCCAATGTCCCCCCCAGGTTTCAGTGCCCGCTGGCTGCCCCCGGACACCGTCCCACCGGACACTGACCCCTCGGCCCTGGCCGAAGTGGCCACCGGGCTCTGCTTCGCGGGGCTCGTGTCCCTCATCGACCCCCCCAGGGCCACCGTCCCCCAGGCCGTGCGCAAGTGCCGGACAGCCGGGATACGGGTGAGGATGGACAGATGGACAGATGGACACTGGGGACACTGGGGACACTGGGGACATCACTGGGGACAGCCGGGATACGGGTGAGGACAGATGGACATTGGGGACATTGGGGACAGCCGGGATACGGGTGAGGATGGACAGATGGACAGATGGACAGACGGACACTGGGGACATTGGGGACATTGGGGACATCACTGGGGACAGCCGGGATACGGGTGAGGATGGACAGATGGACATTGGGGACATTGGGGACATCACTGGGGACAGCCGGGATACGGGTGAGGACAGATGGACACGGGGACATTGGGGACACTGGGGACACTGGGGACAGCTGGGATACGGGTGAGGATGGACAGATGGACACTGGGGACATTGGGGACAGCCGGGATACGGGTGAGGATGGACAGACGGACAGATGGACATTGGGGACACTGGGGACACTGGGGACATCATTGGGGACACTGGGGACAGCCGGGATACGGGTGAGGATGGACAGATGGACAGATGGACACTGGGGACATCATTGGGGACACTGGGGACAGCCGGGATACGGGTGAGGACGGACAGATGGACAGATGGACATTGGGGACATTGGGGACATCACTGGGGACAGCCAGGATACGGGTGAGGATGGACAGATGGACAGATGGACACTGGGGACATCATTGGGGACATTGGGGACATCACTGGGGACAGCCAGGATACGGGTGAGGATGGACAGATGGACACTGGGGACACTGGGGACATTGGGGACATCACTGGGGACATCACTGGGGACATCACTGGGGACATTGGGGACATGGGGACATCACTGGGGACAGCCGGGATACGGGTGAGGACAGATGGACAGATGGACACTGGGGACATTTGGGGGGTGAGCCCACGGGTGGGACAGGTGAGTCAGGTGAGCCCCAGGTGAGCCCCAGGTGATCATGGTGACAGGTGACCCCTCCAGGTGTCCCCAGGTGACCCCAAGTGACCCCCAGGTGTCCCCAGATGTGTCCCCAGGTGACTCAGGTGTGTCCCCACAGGTGATCATGGTGACAGGTGACCCCCCCAGGTGACCCAGGTGTGTCCCCACAGGTGATCATGGTGACAGGTGACCCCCCCAGGTGTGTCCCCAGGTGACCCAGGTGTGTCCCCACAGGTGATCATGGTGACAGGTGACCCCCCCAGGTGACTCAGGTGTGTCCCCAGGTGACCCCAGGTGTCCCCAGGTGACCCCAGGTGTGTCCCCACAGGTGATCATGGTGACAGGTGACCACCCCATCACGGCCAAGGCCATCGCGGCCGCGGTCGGGATCATCTCCGAGGGCTCCGAGACCCCCGAGGACGTCGCCGCGCGCCTGCGCCTGCCCCTGGAGCAGGTGGACCCCAGGTGAGGCCCCGCGAGGGGCACAGGTGGCACCAGGGGTGGCCAGGTGTCCCCAGGTGTCCCCAGGTGTGTCCCCAGGTGTCCCCAGGTGTCCCCAGGTGTGTCCAGGTGTGTCCGGGTGTCCCCAGGTGTCCCCAGGTTTGTCCCAGGTGCACTCAGGTGTCCCCAGGTGTGCCCCAGGTGTGCTCAGGTGTCCCCAGGTGTCCCCAGGTGTATCCAGGTGTGTCCAGGTGTCACCAGGTGTTCCCAGGTGTGTCCCAGGTGTCCCCAGGTGTATCCAGGTGTGTCCAGGTGTATCTCAGGTGTCCCCAGGTGTGTCCCAGGTGTGTCTCAGGTGTCCCCAGGTGTATCCAGGTGTCCCCAGGTGTATCCAGGTGTATCCAGGTGTATCCAGGTGCACTCAGGTGTATCTCAGGTGTCCCCAGGTGTATCTCAGGTGTATCTCAGGTGTCCCCAGGTGTGCTCAGGTGTGTTTTTTGGCAGACAGGCGAGGGCCCGGGTGGTGATGGGGACCGAGCTGGCCTCGATGGCCCCGGGGACGTTGGAGGAGCTGCTGTGGGTGTGTCCAGGTGTATCCAGGTGTATCTCAGGTGTATCCAGGTGTACCCAGGTGTGTTTTTTGGCAGACAGGCGAGGGCCAGGGTGGTGACAGGGACCGAGCTGGCCTCGATGGCCCCGGGGACGTTGGAGGAGCTGCTGTGGGTGTGGCTGTGGGTGTGTCCAGGTGTGTCCAGGTGTGTCCAGGTGTCCCCAGGTGTCCCCAGGTGTACCCAGGTGTGTTCTCTGGCAGACAGGCGAGGGCCAGGGTGGTGACAGGGACCGAGCTGGCCTCGATGGCCCCGGGGACGTTGGAGGAGCTGCTCCGCACCCACCCCGAGATGGTTTTCGCTCGGACGTCGCCGCAGCAGAAATTGGTGATCGTGGAGAGCTGCCAGCGCCTGGTGGGGACACGGGGGGACATCGGGGGGGTCTGGGGACATTGGGGGGGTCTGGGGGGGTCTGGGGGGGTCTGGGGACATCAGGGGGGGTCTGGGGACATCAGGGGGGGTCTGGGGACACCGGGGGAGGGGTTTGGGGACACGGAGGGATTGGGGGATTGGGGGTGTCTCCATTGTCCCCGGTGTTTCCGACACCGCAAACGACCCCAAGGTCTCAAATGTCCCCAAACTTCCCCAAATGTCCCCCAAAACCAACCCCCGGTGTCCCCAATGTCCCAAGTGTCCCCAGAGCCCCCCAAAACCCCCCAAAGCCAACCCCCCCAGTGTCCCCAACCCAACCCCTGATGTCCCCGGTGTCCCCAATGTCCCCAATCCCCTCGGTGTCCCCAGGGCGCCATCGTGGCGGTGACAGGTGACGGTGTCAACGACTCCAACCCCCCCAAAACCCCCCCAAAACCCCCCAAATCCCCCCAAAACCCCCCCAAACCAACCCCCAGTGTCCCCAAACCCGATGTCCCCAATGTCCCCAATGTCCCCAATGTCCCCAGTGTCCCCCCGGTGTCCCCAGGGCGCCATCGTGGCGGTGACAGGTGACGGTGTCAACGACTCCAACCCCCCCAAAACCCCCCCAAAACCCCCCAAAATCCCCCAAAACCCCCCAAAACCCCCTAAAATCCCCCCCAAACCAACCCCCAGTGTCCCCAAACCCCATGTCCTTGATGTCCCCGATGTCCCCAATGTCCCCAACCCCCCCCCGGTGTCCCCAGGGCGCCATCGTGGCGGTGACAGGTGACGGCGTCAACGACTCCAACCCCCCGTAAAACCCCCCAAAATCCCCCCAAAACCCCCCAAAATCCCCCCAAAATCTCCCCCAAACCCAACCCCCAATGTCCCCAATGTCCCCAATGTCCCCAATGTCCCCAGGGCGCCATCGTGGCGGTGACAGGTGACGGCATCAACGACTCCAACCCCTGTAAAACCCCCAAAATCCCCCCAAAATCCCCCCAAAACCAACACCAGGTGTCCCCAAACCCGATGTCCTTGATGTCCCCGGTGTCCCCAACCCCCCCGGTGTCCCCGGTGTCCCCAGGGCGCCATCGTGGCGGTGACAGGTGACGGCGTCAACGACTCCCCGGCGCTGAAGAAAGCCGACATCGGGGTGGCCATGGGCATCGCCGGCTCCGACGCCGCCAAGAACGCGGCCGACATGATCCTGTTGGACGACAACTTCGCCTCCATCGTCACCGGGGTGGAGCAAGGTGAGTGACACACCTGGACACACCTGGGGACATCAAAAACACACCTGGGGACACACCTGGGGACACCTGGGGACACACCTGGACACACCTGGGGACACCTGGGGACATGGGGACACACCTGGGGGAACGGGGCCGACATGATCCTGCTGGACGACAACTTCGCTTCTATTGTCACCGGGGTGGAGCAAGGTGAGTGACACACCTGGACACACCTGGGGACACACCTGGGGACACCTGGGGACATCAAAAACACACCTGGGGACATGGGGACACACCTGGGGGAACGCGGCCGACATGATCCTGCTGGACGACAACTTCGCTTCTATCGTCACCGGCGTGGAGCAAGGTGAGTGACACACCTGGGGACACACCTGGATACACCTGGGGACACCTGGGGACACCTGGGGACACACCTGGGGACACCTGGGGACACCTGGGGACACACCTGGGGACACACCTGGACACACCTGGGGACACACCTGGGGACACACCTGGGCTCACCTGGGCTCACCTGGGCTCACCTGGCCCCTCCCCCCCCCCCCCCCCAGGCCGGCTGATTTTTGACAACCTGAAGAAATCCATCGCCTACACCTTGACCAAGAACATTCCGGAACTGACGCCGTACCTGATCTACATCACGGCCAGCGTGCCCCTCCCCCTGGGCTGCATCACCATCCTCTTCATCGAGCTCTGCACCGACATCGTGAGCGCACCTGGGCACACCTGGGCACACCTGGGATACACCTGGGGACACCGGGGGGCACCTGGGCACACCTGGGGACACCTGGGCACACCTGGGGACACCTGGGCACACCTGGGGACATCTGGGGACAGCTGGGGACACCTGGGGACAGCTGGGGACACCTGGGACACACCTGGGGACACCTGGGACTCCCCTGGGGACACCTGGGGGCACCTGGGGACACCTGGGACTCCCCTGGGAACACCTGGGGACACCTGGGGACACCTGGGGACACCTGGACTCACCTGGGGACATCTGGGGACACCTGGGGACACCTGGGCACACCTGGGCACACCTGGGACTCACCTGGGGCTCACCTGAACCCCCCAAACCCCAATTTCAGGCTCCCCCAGGTGGGTTTCGGGGGTCCCTCAGGTGCGTGGGCGTGGTCCCGGCTGGCCCCGCCCCTCTCCTGTTCTCACCTGTTGGCCTCACCTGTTGGTCTCACCTGTGCCGCAGTTCCCGTCGGTGTCGCTGGCGTACGAGCGCGCCGAGAGTGACATCATGCACCTGAAACCGCGCAACCCCCGGCGCGACCGATTGGTCAACGAGCCCCTGGCGGCGTACTCCTACTTCCAGATAGGTGAGGGACAGGTGTGCACAGGTGAGCTCACCTGGGCTCACCTGGGGTCACCTGGGGTCACCTGGGGGTGTACTCCTACTTCCAGATAGGTGAGGGACAGGTGTGCACAGGTGAGCTCACCTGGGCTCACCTGGGGGTGTACTCCTACTTCCAGATAGGTGAGGGACAGGTGTGGGACAGGTGAGCTCACCTGGGGTCACCTGGGGTCACCTGGCGGCGTACTCCTACTTCCAGATAGGTGAGGGACAGGTGAGCTCACCTGGGCTCACCTGGGCTCACCTGGGGTCACCTGGGGGCGTACTCCTACTTCCAGATAGGTGAGCACAGGTGTGCACAGGTGAGCTCACACCTGGACAGGTGTGCACACCTGGGGTCACCTGGGGTCACCTGGCGGCGTATTCCTACTTCCAGATAGGTGAGGGACAGGTGTGCTCACCTGGACAGGTGAGGGACAGGTGAGGGACAGGTGAGGGACAGGTGTGGGACAGGTGTGGGACAGGTGAGCTTACCTGGGCTCACCTGGGGTCACCTGGCGGCGTACTCCTACTTCCAGATAGGTGAGGGACAGGTGTGGGACAGGTGAGCTCACACCTGGACAGGTGTGCACACCTGGGGTCACCTGGGGTCACCTGGGGTCACCTGGGGTCACCTGGGGTCACCTGGTGGCATATTCCTACTTCCAGATAGGTGAGGGACAGGTGTGCACAGGTGAGGGACAGGTGAGCTCACCTGGGGTCACCTGGGGTCACCTGGGGTCACCTGGGGTCACCTGGGTTTGGGGTTACCTGTGTGTGCACACACCTGACTGTCCCAACACCTGATGTCTGAGGTCTCACCTGTCCTTACCTGTACCTCACCTGTATCTCACCTGTTCTGTCACCTGTTCTGTCACCTGTTCTGTCACCTGTTCTGTCACCTGTCTCACCTGTCCCCAGGTGCGATCCAGTCCTGTTCTCACCTGTCTCACCTGTCTCACCTGTCTCACCTGTTGTTCTCACCTGTCCGCAGGTGCGATCCAGTCCTGTCTCACCTGTTCTCACCTGTTCTCACCTGTCTCACCTGTCTCACCTGTGCCCAGGTGTGATCCAGTCCCTCACCTCTCTCACCTGTCTCACCTGTCTCACCTGTCTCACCTGTTGTTCTCACCTGTGCCCAGGTGCGATCCAGTCCTGTTCTCACCTGTCTCACCTGTCTCACCTGTCTCACCTGTTGTTCTCACCTGTGCCCAGGTGCGATCCAGTCCTGTTCTCACCTGTTCTCACCTGTCTCACCTGTCTCACCTATTGTTCTCACCTGTCTCACCTGTCTCACCTGTCTCACCTGTTCTCACCTGTCCGCAGGTGCGATCCAGTCCTTCGCGGGTTTCACCGATTATTTCGTGGCCATGGCTCAGGAGGGTTGGTGGCCGCTGCTGGTGCTGGGGCTGCGCCCGCGCTGGGAGGACGCGCACCTGCAGGACCTGCAGGACAGTTACGGACAGGAGTGGGTAAATACACCTGGACACACCTGTACACACCTGTGAACACCTGTACACGCCTGTATATACCTGTATATACCTGTATGTTCACCTGTATGTTCACCTGTATGTTCACCTGTACACACACCTGTGCTCTCCTGAGCGCACCTGCAGGACCTGCAGGACAGCTACGGGCAGGAATGGGTAAATACACCTGTACACACCTGTACACACCTGTACACACCTGTACATACCTGTATATACCTGTATATACCTGTATATACCTGTATATTCACCTGTACACACACCTGTGCTCTCCTGAGCGCACCTGCAGGACCTGCAGGACAGTTATGGACAGGAATGGGTAAATACACCTGTACACACCTGTACACACCTGTATATACCTGTATATACCTGTACACACCTGTATATTCACCTGTATGTTCACCTGTACACACACCTGTGCTCTCCTGAGCGCACCTGCAGGACCTGCAGGACAGCTACGGACAGGAATGGGTGAGTGAACACCTGTACACACCTGTACACACCTGTACACACCTGTATATACCTGTGAACACCTGTATACACCTGTATATACCTGTATATACCCGTATATTCACCTGTACACACACCTGTGCTCTCCTGAGCGCACCTGCAGGACCTGCAGGACAGCTACGGGCAGGAATGGGTGAGTGCACACCTGTACACACCTGTACACACCTGTACACACCTGTACACACCTGTATATACCTGTATGTTCACCTGTACACGCACCTGTGCTCTCCTGAGCGCACCTGCAGGACCTGCAGGACAGCTACGGCCAGGAATGGGTGAGTGTTTACCTGTGCACACCTGTACACACCTGTACACACCTGTACACACCTGTACTGTCCTGTGTACTCACGTGTGTGCTCACCTGTACACACACCTGTGCTCTCCTGAGCGCACCTGCAGGACCTGCAGGACAGCTATGGACAGGAATGGGTAAATACACCTGGACACACCTGTGAACACCTGTACACACCTGTACACACCTGTATATTCACCTGTATATACCTGTATACACCTGTACACACACCTGTGCTCTCCTGAGCGCACCTGCAGGACCTGCAGGACAGTTATGGACAGGAATGGGTGGGTAAATACACCTGTACACACCTGTACACACCTGTACACACCTGTACACACCTGTACACACCTGTATATACCTGTATATACCTGTATGTTCACCTGTACACACACCTGTGCTCTCCTGAGCGCACCTGCAGGACCTGCAGGACAGTTATGGACAGGAATGGGTGAGTGCACACCTGTACACACCTGTGAACACCTGTGAACACCTGTATATACCTGTACACACCTGTACACACCTGTACACACACAGACACACCTGTACACACCTGAGCTTACCTGTTCTCACCTGTCTTTGCAGACCTTTGCCCAGCGCAGGTACCAGCAGTACACCTGTTACACCGTGTTCTTCATCAGCATCGAGATGTGTCAGATCGCCGACGTGCTGATCCGGAAAACGCGACGGCTCTCCCTGTTCCAGCAGGGACCCTTCAGGTACACCTGGACACACCTGGGTACACCTGGGGACAGGTGTGATGCACCTGGGGGGTGTTTGGGTACACCTGGGGACAGATGTGACACACCTGGACAGGTGTGGCACACCTGGGGACACCTGGGGACAGGTGTGACACACCTGGGGACACCTGGGGACACCTGGGGACAGGTGTGATACACCTGTTACGGGTTGTACAGATAACACAGGTGCTATCACAGGTGTCAGGCAACACAGGGAACGCTTGTACAGGTACAGTTGTACAGGTCACAGGTGTTATCACAGGTGTCACAGGTGTAATTCAGGTGTATCCAACAGGAACCGCACCCTGGTGGTCGCCATCGTGTTCCAGGTGTTATAAATGATATCACAGGTGTTATCACAGGTGTCACAGCTGTTCCAGGTGTTATCAGAGGTGTCAGGTGACACAGGTGACACAGGTAACAGGTAATACAGGTGTCACAGGTGTAATTCAGGTGTACCCAACAGGAACCGCACCCTGGTGGTCGCCATCGTGTTCCAGGTGTTATAAATGATATCACAGGTGTTATCACAGGTGTCACAGGTGTTATCACAGGTGTTATCACAGGTGTCACAGGTGACATAGGTGACACAGGTAACAGGTAATACAGGTGTCACAGGTGTAATTCAGGTGTACCCAACAGGAACCGCACCCTGGTGGTCGCCATCGTGTTCCAGGTGTTATAAATGATATCACAGGTGTTATCTCAGGTGTCAGGTGACACAGGTGTCACAGGTGTTCCAGGTGTTATCACAGGTGTCACAGGTGTCACAGGTGGCACAGGTGACACTCAGGTGTGTTTCAGGAACCGCACCCTGGTGGTCGCCATCGTGTTCCAGGTGTTATAAATGATATCACAGGTGTTCCAGGTGTTATCACAGGTGTTATCACAGGTGACACAGGTGACACTCAGGTGTATCTCAGGTGACACTCAGGTGTGTTTCAGGAACCGCACCCTGGTGGTCGCCATCGTGTTCCAGGTGTGCATCGGCTGCTTCCTCTGCTACTGCCCGGGGATGCCCAACATCTTCAACTTCATGCCCATCAGGTGAGCGCACCTGGGCACCCCAAACACACCTGGGGACCCCGAAACACACCTGGGGACCCCGAAACACACCTGGAGAGCCCTAAAATACACCTGGGGAGCCCTAAAATACACCTGGGCACCCCAAACACACCTGGGGGGGCAAAAACACACCTGGGGAACCCCGAAACACACCTGGGGAACCCCGAAACACACCTGGGGAGCCCAAAATACACCTGGGGAGCCCTAAAATACACCTGGGGAGCCCTAAAATACACCTGGGCACCCCAAACACACCTGGGGGGGCAAAAACACACCTGGGGAGCCCAAAACACACCTGGGAACCCCAAAAACACACCTGGGCACCCCGAAACACACCTGGGGGGGCAAAAAATACAGCTGGAGAACCCTAAAATACACCTGGGGACCCCAAAATATACCTGGGGGAACCAAAATGCACCTGGGGACCCTGAGACACACCTGGGGAGCCCTAAAATACACCTGGAGAACCCTAAAATACACCTGGGGAGCCACAAAAATACACCTGGGGAGCCCTAAAATACACCTGGAGAGCCCCAAAATACACCTGGGGACCCCAAAATACACCTGGGGGAACCAAAATGCACCTGGGGACCCTGAAACACACCTGGGGAGCCCAAAATACACCTGGGGAGTCCCTGAAACACACCCAGGGCACACCTGGGCACACCTGGGCACACCTGGGCACACCTGGGCACACCTGGGCACACCTGAGCAGGTGTTGGCCCCGCCCAGGTTCCAGTGGTGGTTGGTGCCGATGCCCTTCGGGCTCCTCATCCTCATCTACGACGAGATCCGGAAACTCGGAGTGCGGAGACACCCGGGCAGTGAGTGACACACCTGGGCACACCTGGGCACACCTGGGGACACCTGGGGACACACCTGGGGACACCTGGGGGGGCTGGGGACATCAAAAACACACCTGGGCACACCTGGGGACACCTGGGGACACCTGGGCACACCTGGGGGGGCTGGGGACACCTGAACGCACCTGGGGGGCTGGGGAACACACCTGGGGACACTCGGGCAGTGAGTGACACACCTGGGCACACCTGGAACACCTGGGGGGGCTGGGGACACCTGGGCACACCTGGACACACCTGGGCACACCTGGGACACCTGGGGACACCTGGGGACACCTGGGGACAGCTGGGGACAGCTGGGGACACCTGGACACACCTGGGGACACACCTGCGGACACCTGGGGACACCTGGGGATCCCTGGGGATACACTTGGGGACACCTGGGGACATCAAAAACACACCTGGGCACACCTGGGGGGGCTGGGGACAGCTGGGGACACCTGGGGACAGACCTGGGGACACCTGGGCACACCTGGGGACACCTGGCACACCTGGGGACACCTGGGCACACCTGGGGACACCTGGGGACACCTGGGGACACCTGAATGCACCTGGGGGGGGCTGGGGAACACACCTGGGGACACCCAGGCAGTGAGTGACACACCTGGGGACACCTGGGGATCCCTGGGGATACACTTGGGGACAGCTGGGGACATCAAAAACACACCTGGGGACACCTGGGGGGGCTGGGGAGAGCTGGGGACACCTGGAGATCACCTGCGGACATCTGGGCACACCTGGGGACACCTGGGGACAGGTCTGGGGGCACCTGGGGACACCTGGGGACATCAAAAACACACCTGGGGACAGCTGGGGACACCTGGGGATACTTGAGATACACCTAGACACACCTGGGGGGGCTGGGGAGAGCTGGGGACACCTGGAGATCACCTGGGGACATCTGGGCACACCTGGGGACACCTGGGGACACCTGGACACACCTGGGGACACCTGGGGTACAGCTGGGGACACCTGAGGACACCTGGGGACACCTGGGGACACACCTGGGGACAGCTGGGGACACCTGGGGATACTTGAGATACACCTAGACACACCTGGGGGGGGGCTGGGGACAGCTGGGGACACCTGGAGATCACCTGGGGACACCTGGGGACACCTGGGGGAGCTGGGGACACACCCGGGGACACCTGGAGCTCACCTGGGGACAGCTGGGGACACCTGGGGACACACCTGGGGCACATCCAGGGGTACCTGGGGGCTGCCCCACCCTCACCTGTCTGGGTTCTCTCCCCCCCGAGGTTGGTGGGATCGGGAACTTTACTACTGAGACACCTGGAGCTCACCTGGAGCTCACCTGAGACCCCCTGGGACCCCCCTGGGACACCTGGGACCCTCCCTGGACACCTGGGACCCTCCCTGGACACCTGGAGCTCACCTGGAGCTCACCTGGAACACCTGGAGCTCACCTGGAGCTCACCTGAGACCCCCCTGGGACACCTGGGACCCTCCCTGAACACCTGGAGCTCACCTGGAGCTCACCTGGAACACCTGGGACCCTCCCTGGACACCTGGAGCTCACCTGGGACCCCCCTGGGACACCTGGGACCCTCCTTGGACACCTGGGACCCTCCCTGGACACCTGGAGCTCACCTGGAGCTCACCTGGGACCCCCCTGGAACCCTCCCTGGACACCTGGAGCTCACCTGGAGCTCACCTGAGACCCCTCTGGGACACCTGGGACCCTCCTTGGACACCTGGAGCTCACCTGGAGCTCACCTGGAACACCTGGAACCCTCCCTGAACACCTGGAGCTCACCTGGGCCCCTCCCCCATTGCTGGGACTCACCTGGGACCCACTCAGGACCCCCCTGGGACACCTGGAGCTCACCTGGAGCTCACCTGGAACACCTGGGACCCCCCTGGGACACCTGGGACCCTCCTTGGACACCTGGAGCTCACCTGGGCCCCTCCCCCCATCGCTGGGACCCACCTGGACCCACCCAGGACCCTCCTCAGATACCTGGGACCCACCTGGGACCCACCTGGGACCCACCTGCAGACCTGGAACCGCTCCTGGGACTCACCTGGGACCATCCTTGGACACCTGGAGCCCACCTGGGCCCCTCCCCCATCACTGGGACCCCCCCTGGGCCCCTCCCCCGCACACCTGGACTGGATCCCCCCTCCCCCACCCCCCGTCCCCCCCAATAAAGGCACAGGTGACTCCTCCAGGTGTGGCCAGGTGTGTTTATTGCTCAGGGCTGGGACCGACTGACACACCTGGGACCGACTGACACACCTGGACTGACTGACACACCTGGACTGACTGACACACCTGGACTGACACACCTGGAACCGACTGACACACCTGGACTGACACACCTGGACTGACACACCTGGGGCCGACTGACACACCTGGACTGACACACCTGGACTGACACACCTGGGGCCGACTGACACACCTGGACTGACACACCTGGACTGACTGACACACCTGGGGCCGACTGACACACCTGGACTGACACACCTGGGAATGACTGACACACCTGGGTTGACTGACACACCTGGGGCCGACTGACACACCTGGACTGACACACCTGGGACCGACTGACACACCTGGGAATGACTGACACACCTGGACTGACACACCTGGACTGACACACCTGGACTGACACACCTGGGAATGACTGACACACCTGGACTGACACACCTGGACTGACACACCTGGGAATGACTGACACACCTGGACTGACTGACACACCTGGACTGACACACCTGGACTGACACACCTGGACTGACTGACACACCTGGACTGACACACCTGGACTGACTGACACACCTGGGAATGACTGACACACCTGGACTGACTGACACACCTGGACTGACACACCTGGACTGACTGACACACCTGGACTGACACACCTGGACTGGATCCCCCCGTCCCCCCCAATAAAGGCACAGGTGACTCCTCCAGGTGTGGCCAGGTGTGTTTATTGCTCAGGGCGGGGCTGGGGGGGACACCTGGGCCACGCCCACTGCACACCTGAGATCCAGTGACACACCTGTGACGTCATCTGCACACCTGTGATGTCACCTGTGACGTCATCTGCACACCTGTGATGTCACCTGCTCACCTGTGACGTCACCTGCTCACCTGTGATGTCACCTGCACACCTGTGATGTCACCTGGGCCCCTCCCCAGCACACCTGGACTCGATTCCTGCCCCTGAACCCCAAAAATAAACACCCAGGTGTGTCCAGGTGTATCCAGGTGTATTTTAGGTGTACCCCAGGTGAGTCCAGGTGTGTCCAGGTGTATCGAGATGTGTCCAGGTGTATTTTAGGTGTGCTTCAGGTGTATCCAGGTGTGTCTGTATTCACTCAGGTGTGTCCGGGTGTATCCAGGTGTATTTCCGGTGCTCCCACGTCCATCCATGTTCGTTCAAGTGTATCCAGGTGTATCCAGGTGCGTCCAGGTGTGTCTGTATTCACTCAGGCGTGTTCCGGGTGTGTCCAGGTGAGTCCAGGTGTATCTCAGGTGTATCTCAGGTGTCTCCAGGTGTATTTACAGTGCTCCCACATGTGTCCATGTTCACTCAGGTATGTCCAGGTGTATCCAGGTGTGTCCCAGGTGCTCCCAGGTGTATTCAGGTGTGCCCAGGTGTGTCCAGGTGTATCTCAGGTGTATTTCCGGTGCTCCCACGTCCGTCCATGTTCACTCAGGTGTCCCCAGGTGTCCCCAGGTGTGTCCCAGTGTATCTCAGGTATGTCCAGGTGTGTCCAGCTGTATCTCAGGTGTCCCCAGGTGTATCCAGGTGTGTCTGTATTCACTCAGGTGTGTCCAGGTGTATCTCAGGTGTCTCCAGGTGTGTCCAGGTGTATCTCAGATGTCTCCGGGTGTATCCAGGTGTATCTCAGGTGTCTCCAGGTGTGTCCAGGTGTATTTCCGGTGCTCCCACGTCTGCCCATGTTCGCTCAGGTGTCCCCACGTGTCCCCAGGTGTGTCCAGGTGTCCCCAGGTGTATCTCAGGTGCTCCCAGGTGTATTTTAGGTGTATCCAGGTGCATCTGTATTCACTCAGGTATCCCCAGGTGCTCCCAGGTGTATCCAGGTGTATCTCAGGTGTATCCCAGGTGAATCCAGGTGTCTCCAGGTGTATCCAGGTGTGTCCAGGTGTCTCAAGGTGGGGGTAACAGCGGTACCAGCAGTCTGAGCGCCCCCAGCCCCAGCGCCGCCGCCCCCACAGGTGAGTCCAGATGTATCTGAGGTGTGTCCAGGTGTATCCAGGTGAGTCCAGGTGTATCTCAGGTGTGTCCAGGTGTATCCAGGTGTGTCCAGGTGTCTCAAGGTGGGGGTAGCAGCGGTACCAGCAGCCTGAGGGCCCCCAGCCCCAGCGCCGCCGCCCCCACAGGTGAGTCCAGGTGTATCTCAGGTGTCTCCAGGTGTATCTCAGGTGTATCCAGGTGTATCCAGGTGTCTCTCAGGTGTATCTCAGGTATCTCCAGGTGTCTCAAGGTGGGGGTAACAGTGGTACCAGCAGTCTGAGCGCCCCCAGCCCCAGCGCCGCCGCCCCCACAGGTGAGTCCAGGTGTATCTCAGGTGTGTTTGGGTGTATCTCAGGTGTCTCCAGGTGTCTCCAGGTGTGTCCAGGTGTATCTCAGGTGTCTCAAGGTGGGGGTAACAGCGGTACCAGCAGTCTGAGCGCCCCCAGCCCCAGCGCTCGCAGCCCCACAGGTGAGTCCAGGTGTATCTCAGGTGTCTCCAGGTGTGTTTGGGTGTATCTCAGGTATCTCCAGGTGTATCCAGGTGTATCCAGGTGTCTCTCAGGTGTCTCTCAGGTATCTCCAGGTGTCTCAAGGTGGGGGTAGCAGTGGTACCAGCAGTCTGAGCGCCCCCAGCCCCAGCGCCGCCGCCCCCACAGGTGAGTCCAGGTGTATCCAGGTGTGTTTGGGTGTATCTCAGGTGTCTCCAGGTGTATCCAGGTGTATCTCAGGTGTATCCAGGTGAGTCCAGGTGTATCTCAGGTATCTCCAGGTATCTCCAGGTGTCTCCAGGTGTCTCCAGGTGTGTCCAGGTGTATCTCAGGTGTCTCAAGGTGGGGGTAACAGTGGTACCAGCAGCCTGAGGGCCCCCAGCCCCAGCGCTTGCAGCCCCACAGGTGAGTCCAGGTGTATCTCAGGTGTGTTTGGGTGTATCTCAGGTGTCCCCAGGTGTATCCAGGTGTGTCCAGGTGTGTCTCAAGGTGGGGGTAACAGCGGTACCAGCAGTCTGAGCGCCCCCAGCCCCAGCGCCGCCGCCCCCACAGGTGAGTCCAGGTGTATCTCAGGTGTATCCAGGTGTGTTTGGGTGTATCTCAGGTATCTCCAGGTGTATCCAGGTGTATCACAGGTATCTCCAGGTGTCTCAGGGTGGGGGTAGGAGGGGCACCAGCAGTCTGAGGGCCCCCAGCCCCAGCGCCGCCGCCCCCAGCGCTCGCAGCCCCAGCGCCCCCCAGGGCCCCAGGCCCAGCGCCTGCCCCGCCCACCTGGGGAGAGAGAGAGAGAGAGAGGGGGCGTGGCCTCAGCGGGGAGGGGCCGGGACACGCCCCCTCCTCATTTGCATAGAGCCGGACACGCCCACAAAGGCTCCCCCACCCCCCCCTTTTCCCCTCAAGCTCTGCCCCCTTTTTGCCAGAGACTCCTCTGGGAATTCCCGGCCCCTCCCCCATTGCCCCTCCCCCATCCCCACTCAGCAACCCCTCCCCCACTGCCTTTCCCCTATCACCCCTCCCCCACCCTGCCCCTCCCCCATACCCGCTCAGGAACCCCTCGTACGCCCCTCCCCCACCCTGCTGCCCCTCCCCCACCCCCAGCCCCTCCCCCACCCCCTGCCCCTCCCCCATACCCGCTCAGGAACCCCTCCCCCACCCCATTGCCCCTCCCCCATACCCGCTCAGGAACCCCTCGTACGCCCCTCCCCCACCCCGCCCCTCCCCCATACCCGCTCAGGAACCCCTCCCCCACCCTGCTGCCCCTCCCCCATACCCGCTCAGGAACCCCTCGTACACCCCTCCCCCATGGCCCCTCCCCCATACCCGCTCAGGAACCCCTCGTACGCCCCTCCCCCACCCCCATCACCCCTCCCCCATTGCCCCTCCCCCACCCTGCCCCTCCCCCATACCCGCTCAGGAACCCCTCGTATGCCCCTCCCCCACCCCCCAGCCCCTCCCCCACCCCCCAGCCCCTCCCCCACCCTGCTGCCCCTCCCCCACCCCATGGCCCCTCCCCCATACCCGCTCAGGAACCCCTCGTACGCCCCTCCCCCACCCCCCATCAACCCTCCCCCACCCCCCAGCCCCACCCCCAGCCCCTCCCCCACCCCCGCCCCTCCCCCATACCCGCTCAGGAACCCCTCGTACGCCGTCCCCAGCCCCTCCCCCATGGCCCCTCCCCCATACCCGCTGAGGAACCCCTCGTACGCCGTCGCCGCCAGGAGCCCCCCCAGGGGCAGCCGCAGGGGGGAGGGGAGGTCGTGGCGCCCCGAGGCCCAGAGGAGAGCGGCCGCGGCCACCGTGCGCACCTGGACCAGTATAAACCAGTATAAACCAGTATGAATCGGTATAAACCGGTATGGACCAGTATAAACCAGTATAGACCAGTAAAAACCGGTATAAACCAGTATAAACCAGTATAAACCAGTATGGATCAGCATAAACCAGTATGGACCAGTATAGACCCGCATAAACTTGCATGGACCAGTTACGACCAGTATAAACCAGTCCATCCCAGTCCCTCCCAGTCTGATCCCAGTCCATCCCAGTTTGTCCCAATCCCCTCCCAGTCCCTCCCAGTTCCCCCAGTCCATCCCAGTTCATCCCAGTCCCTCCCAGTTTGATCCCACTCCCTCCCAGTCCATCCCAGTCCCCTCCCAGTCCCTCCCAATCCCCTCCCAGTCCGTCCCAGTTCCCTCCCAGTCCATCCCAGTTCCCCCAGTCCCTCCCAGTTTGATCCCAGTCCCTCCCAATCCCATCCCAATCCCCTCCCAGTTCCCTCCCAATCCCCTCCCAGTCCCTCCCAGTTCATCCCAGTCCCTCCCAATCCCCTCCCAGTCCGTCCCAGTCCATCCCAGTTTGGTTCAATCCCCTCCCAATCCCCTCCCAGTCCCTCCCAGTTCCCTCCCAAACCCCTCCCAGTTCCCTCCCAATCCCCTCCCAGTTCCCTCCCAGTCCCTCCCAGTTCCCCCAGTCCCTCCCAGTCCATCCCAGTCCCTCCCAGTTTGATCCCAGTCCCTCCCAATCCCATCCCAATCCCCTCCCAGTTCCCTCCCAGTTCATCCCAGTCCCTCCCAATCCCCTCCCAGTCCCTCCCAGTTCCCTCCTAGTTCCCCCAGTTCATCCCAGTCCCTCCCAGTCCCTCCCAGTCCCCTCCCAGTCCGTCCCAGTCCGTCCCAGTTCCCCCAGTTCTCACCAGGCTGATGTTGGAGTCCAGTCCCATCTGGAGGTGTCTCCAGTCAAACTCCACCCCCCGGGCCCCGACCCACAGGGGGACGCACCTGCCCGGGATTCCCAAAATTCCCAAAATTCACCCCAAAAAAATCTCAAAATTCCCGGAATTCAGCCCAAAATTCCCAAAATTCAGCCCAAAATTCCCGGAATTCAGCCCCAAAAAATCCCAAAAATCCCGGAATTCAGCCCAAAATTCCCAAAATTCACCCCAAAAAAATCTCAAAATTCCCGGAATTCAGCCCAAAATTCCCAAAATTCAGCCCAAAATTCCCGGAATTCAGCCCCAAAAAATCCCAAAAATCCCGGAATTCAGCCCAAAATTCCCAAAATTCATCCCAAAAAAATCTCAAAATTCCCGGAATTCAGCCCAAAATTCCCAAAATTCAGCCCAAAATTCCCAGAATTCAGCCCAAAATTCCCGGAATTCCCAAAATTCCCAGAATTCAGCCCAAAATTCATCCCGGAATTCCCGGAATTCAGCCCAAAATTCATCCCAAAATCCCCAAAATTCAGCCCAAAATTCATCCCAAAATTCCCAGAATTCAGCCCAAAATTCATCCCAAATTAATCCCAAAATTCCCGGAATTCATCCCAAAATTCCTGGAATTCAGCCCAAAATTCCCGGAAATCAGCCCAAATTAATCCCAAAAATTCATCCCAAAATTCCCGGAATTCAGCCCAAAAAAATCCCAAAATTAATCCCAAAATTCCCAAAATTCAGCCCAAAATAATCCCAAAATTCCCGGAATTCACCCCAAAATTCACCCCAGAATTCATCCCAAATTAATCCCAAAGTTCCCGGAATTCAACCCCAAATTCCCAAAATTCATCCCAAAATTCCTCCCAAATTAATCCCAGAATTCCCAAAATTCATCCCAAAAAATCCCAAAAAAATCCCAAAAAATTCCCAAAAATCCCAAAATTCCCAGAATTCCCGAAAATCCCCAGAATTCCCAAAATTCCCGGAATTCCCATGAATAATTCCACATTCCCCCATCCCAAACCCCCTAAAAATTAACAAAAAAATTGAAAAAAAATAAAAAAAAAATTGAAAAAAAATCAGAAAAAAATCCCCAAAAAATTCCCGAAAATTCCCAAAAAATTCCCAGAATTCCCCAAAATCCCCAGAATTCCCAAAATTCCCGGAATTCCCACGAATAATTCCACATTGCCCCATCCCAAACCCCCTAAAAATTAAAAAAAAATTGAAAAAAATCCCCAAAAAATCCCCAAAAAATCCAAAAAAAATAAAAAAAAAATCGAAAAAATTCCCAAAAAATTCCCCAAAATTCCCAAATTTCCCCAGAATTCCCGGAATTCCCGGAATTCCCACCTGGCCGTCAGCAGCTCGGCGCTGGCCCAGCCCAAATCTCCCCCAACCCTCCCCCAAAAACCCCAAAAATCCCCAAAAAATCCCCAAAAATCCCAAAAAATTCCAAAAAAATTCCCCCCAAAAAATCCCAAAAAATTCCCAAAATTCCCAAAAAATTCCCGAAATTCCCAAAATTCCCGGAATTCCCATGAATAATTCCACATTGCCCCATCCCAAACCCCCTAAAAATTAAAAAAAAATCCAAAAAAATCCCAAAAAAATCCCAAAAAAATTTTAAAAAAATCGAAAAAAAATCAGAAAAATTCCCCAAAAAATTCCCGAAAATTCCCAAAAAATTCCCAGAATTCCTGAAAATCCCCAGAATTCCCAAAATTCCCGGAATTCCCATGAATAATTCCACATTGCCCCATCCCAAACCCCCTAAAAATCAAAAAAAAATCCAAAAAAATCCCAAAAAAATCGAAAAAAAATTTTAAAAAAATTAAAAAAAAATCGAAAAAATTCCCAAAAAATTCCCAGAAAATTCCCAAAATTCCCCAAAATTCCCGGAATTCCCGGAATTCCCACCTGGCCGTCAGCAGCTCGGCGCTGGCCCAGCCCAGGGCGGCCACCAGGATGCGGAGCTCGCCCCTCCCCCCGCCCCGGCCCAGGGCCAGCTGGAGCCCCCCCAGATCGGCCACGTCCACCGTGGCACGCAGGAATTCCTGGAAAAACGGGAAAAATGGGAAAAAACGGGGAAAAATGGGGAAAATGGGAAAAAACCGGGAATTTTAGGGGGAAAAACGGGAGGAAAATGGGAAAAAACGGGAAAAAAAACGGGAAAAAAGGGAAAAAAAAGGGAAAAAAAGGGAAAAAAACAGGAAAAACGGGGAAAAATGGGAAAAAATGGGAAAAATGGGAAAAAACGGGAAAATAACAGGAAATAACGGGAAAAAAAAGGGAAAAAAAAGGGAAAAAAATGGGGAAAAATGGGGAAAAACGGGAAAAAATGGGAAAAAATGGGGGAAAAACGGGAAAAAACGGGAAAAAATGGGGAAAAAACAGGAAAAAAACGGGAAAAAAGGGGAAAAAACAGGAAAAAACGGGAGGAAAACGGGAAAAACCGGGAAAAACGGGAAAAACAGGAAAAAAACGGGAAAAATGGGAAAAAACGGGAATTTTGGGGGGAGAAAAATGGGATTTTTGGAGGAAAAAATGGGAATTTTTGGGGGGAAAATTGGGGATTTGGGGGAAAAAATGGGAATTTGGGGGGGAAAATTGGAACTGGAGAAGGGAAATTGGGGATTTGGGTAAAAAATGGGATTTTGGGGGAAAAAAACGGGGATTTGGGAGGGAAAAATGGGAATTTCAGGGAAAAAATGGGAATTTAGGGGGGAAAATGGGGATTTGGGGGGGAAAATTGGGAATTTGGGGGGAAAATGGGAATTGGGGGGAAAAAATGGGAATTTAGGGGAGGGAAATTGGGGATTTGGGGGAAAAAATGGGATTTTGGGGGGGAAAAATTGGGAATTTGGGAGGGAAATTTGGGAATTTGGGGGGGATTTTGAAGGAATTTTGGGATGGGAATTTTTGGGGAATTTTTGGGAATTTTTGGGGGGATTTTGGGACGAATTTCAAAGCGAATTTTGGGGAATTCTGAAGGAATTTTTGGGGGGATTTTTGCTGAATTTTGGGGATTTTTAAACGGAATTTTCTGGGAATTTTTTGGGAATTTTCAGGAATTTTTTGGGAATTTTTTGGGAATTTTTTCAGGAAGGTTTGAGATGGAAATTTGGGAATTCTTTGGGAATTCTTTGGGAATTTTTGGGGGGATTTTGGGACGGATTCCGAAGCGAATTTTGGAATTTTTGCCGAATTTTTGGGGTTTTTTTTTACAGAATTTTTTGGGAATTTTTTGGGAATTTTTGGGAATTTTTTTGGGAACTTTTGGGATGGAAATTTGGGAATTTTTTGGGAATTCTTTGGGAATTCTGGACTCACCCCCACCAGGTCGTATCCGCCCGAGGGCCCCTCCCAGGTCGGGAAAAACGTGGCCAGGAACAGCATCTGGGGGGGGGGAGGGGAAATCTGGGAATTCCGGAACATTCCGGAAAATTCCGGGGAATTCTGGGGAATTTTGGGAATTTTTGGGGAATTTTGGGGGATTTTTGGGAATTTTGGGGGTTCCCAGTTGGAATTTTGGGGAATTTTGGGAATTTTGGGGAATTTTGGGGAATTTTTGGGGGTTCCCAGTTGGGATTTTGGGGAATTTTGGGAATTCCGGAAAATTTTGGGGAATTTTGGGGAAATTTTGGAATTTTGGGGGGTTCCAGTTGGAATTTGGGGAATTTTGGGAATTTTGGGGAAATTTTGGGGAATTTTTGGGGGTTCCCAGTTGGGATTTTGGGAATTTTTGGGAATTTTTGGGAATTTTGGGGGTTCCCAGTTGGAATTTTGGGAATTTTGGGGGAAATTTTGGGGAATTTCAGGAAATTTGGGGGAATTTTGGGGGATTTTGGGGAATTTTGGGAATTCCCAGTTGAATTTGGGGGTTCCCAGTTGCTCCCAGTTAAATTTGGGGGAATTTTGGGGAAATTTGGGAATTTTGGGGGTTCCCAGTTCCTCCCAGTTCAATTCTGGGGGCTCCCAGTTCCTCCCAGTTTGATTTTGGGGGTTCCCAGTTGGAATTTTGGGGGCTCCCAGTTGCTCCCAGTTCAATTTCAGTTCCTCCCAGTTGCTCCCAGTTGGAATTTGGGGGTTCCCAGTTTGATTTTGGGGGTTCCCAGTTGCTCCCAGTTGCTCCCAGTTTGATTTCAGGGGCTCCCAGTTCCTCCCAGTTCAATTTTGGGGGTTCCCAGTTCCTCCCAGTTGCTCCCAGTTGCTCCCAGTTGCTCCCAGTTTGATTTTGGGGATTCCCAGTCGCTCCCAGTTGGAATTTGGGGGTTCCCAGTTCCTCCCAGTTCAATTTTGGGGGTTCCCAGTTCCTCCCAGTTGCTCCCAGTTTGATTCTGGGGGTTCCCAGTTGCTCCCAGTTTGATTTCGGGGGTTCCCAGTTGCTCCCAGTTGCTCCCAGTTGGATTTTGGGGGTTCCCAGTCGCTCCCAGTTGCTCCCAGTTTGATTTCAGGGGCTCCCAGTTCCTCCCAGTTCAAATTTGGGGGCTCCCAGTTGCTCCCAGTTCCTCCCAGTTGCTCCCAGTTCAATTTCAGGGGTTCCCAGTTGCTCCCAGTTGCTCCCAGTTCAATTTTGGGGGCTCCCAGTTCAAATTTGGGGGTTCCCAGTTGCTCCCAGTTGGAATTTTGGGGGTTCCCAGTTGCTCCCAGTTGCTCCCAGTTGCTCCCAGTTGCTCCCCCACCTTTCCCAGTTGCACCAGTACGTAGGTGGCTCCGGCCTGGACGCAGCGCCAGAAGGCGCTGTACTCCGACCTGCTCCCAGTACAAACCAGTACAAACCAGTTCAAACCAGTTCAGACCAGTACAAACCAGTACAAACCAGTATAAACCAGTTTAACCAGTTTAAACCACTTTAAACCCAAACAAACCAGTCCAAACCAGTCCAAACCAGTCCAAACCAGTCCACCGCCCCTCCCAGTATAAACCAGTAACCCCCAGCCCCCTCCCAGTATAAACCAGTAACCCCCAGCCCCCTCCCAGTATAAACCAGTAACCCCCAAACACCCAACCAGTATAAACCAGTAACCCCCAATCCCCTTCTAACCCCTCCCAACCCCCTCCCAGTCCCTCCCAGTCCCTCCCAGTCCCTCCCAGTCCCTCCCAGTTTGTCCCAGTTTGTCCCAGTTCCTCACAGGCCGCTGCATTTGTAGGTGATGAAATAGGGGAAATAGGCGAGCGCGAAGCAATTCCCGAAGTGGAACAAAGTCATGGCGGGCCCGGGGGGGAGGGGCCGCGATCCCGGAAAATTTTTTTGGGAATTTTTGGGAATTTTTTGGGAATTTTTTGGGAATTTTTTGGGAATTTTTGGCGCGCGGAGCTTCCGGGTTCGGGCCCGGCGGCCGCGGGGGGTGATGGGAAAGGGGAGGTCACGCCCACTTCGCGCGAGATTTGGAGGTGGGGTTGTGGCCAATCAGAGAGGGGAACGTCACAAGGGGCGGGGTTTGGGGGTGAGGCCACGCCCACGGGGTTGGGTTCCCGCCAAAAGGGAGGCGGGAAAAGCGGAGAATTCCCAAAAAATTCCCAAAAAATTCCAAAAAATTCCCCAAAAAATTCCCAAAAAATATCCCAAAAAATTCCCCCAAAAAATTCCCCCAAAAAATTCCAAAAATTCCCAAAAAATTCCAAAAAAATTCCCAAAAAATTCCAAAAAAATTCCCCAAAAATTCCCAAAAATTCCCCAAAAAATCCCCCCCAAAAATTCAAAAAAAAATCCCCCAAAAATAAAAAAAAATTCCAAAAAAATCCTGAAAAATTCCCAAAAAATTCCCCAAAAAATCCCAAAAAAATCCCCCAAAAATCCCAAAAAATAAAAAAAAATCCCCCAAAAATAAAAAAAATCCCCAAAAATTCCAAAAAAAATCCCAAAAATTCCCAAAAGAATCCCAAAAATCCCCCCAAAAATTCCCAAAAAATCCCGAAAAATTCCCCAAAAATATCCCAAAAAACCCCCCCAAAATCCCCCCAAAATCCCCAAAAATTTCCCAAAAAAATCCCCAAAAAAGAAAAATAAAATCACTAAAAATCCCAAAAAATCACAAAAATTCCAAAGATTTCCAAAACAAAAAATCCCAAATATTCCCACCCCCAAAAAACCCAAAAATTTAAAAAAAAAATCCCCCAAAAAATCCCCCAAAAAATAATAAAAAAAAAAATCATAAGAAGTTGCAAAAATTCCCAAAAAATCCCCCCAAAAATCCAAAAAAAATCCCAAAAAATCCCGAAAAGTTCCCCAAAAATATCCCAAAAAATTCCCAAAAAATCCCCCCAAAATTCTCAAAAAAATCCCAAAAAATCCCTCCAAAAATCCCAAAAAAAATCCCCCAAATATTATCAAAAAAATTCCCCAAAAATTCCCAAAAAATCCAAAAGAAATCCCCAAAAAAATCCAAAAAAATCCCCCCAAAATCCCGAAAAGTTCCCCAAAAATATCCCAAAAAATTCCCAAAAAATCCCCCCAAAAAACCCCCAAAAAATCCCCCAAAAAATCCCAAAAAATTCCCAAAAAATTCCCAAAAAATCCCCCCAAAATTCCCAAAAAATTCCCAAAAAATCCCTCCAAAAATTCCCAAAAAATTCCCAAAAAATCCCCCCCAAAAATCCCCAAAAAATCCCAAAAAAATCCCAAAAATATCCCAAAAAATTCCCAAAAAATCCCCCCAAAATTCTCAAAAAAATCCCAAAAAATCCCTCCAAAAATCCCAAAAAAAATCCCCCAAATATTATCAAAAAAATTCCCCAAAAATTCCCAAAAAATCCAAAAGAAATCCCCAAAAAAATCCAAAAAAATCCCCCCAAAATCCCGAAAAGTTCCCCAAAAATATCCCAAAAAATTCCCAAAAAATCCCCCCAAAAAACCCCCAAAAAATCCCCCAAAAAATCCCAAAAAATTCCCAAAAAATTCCCAAAAAATCCCCCCAAAATTCCCAAAAAATTCCCAAAAAATCCCTCCAAAAATTCCCAAAAAATTCCCAAAAAATCCCCCCCAAAAATCCCCAAAAAATCCCAAAAAAATCCCAAAAAAATCCCAAAAAAATTCCCAAAAAATTCCCAAAAAAATCCCCCAAAAATTCCCAAAAAAATCCAAAAAAAATCCCAAAAAATCCCCCAAAATTCCCAAAAAATCCCCCCCAAAAAATTCCCAAAAAATCCCTTGGGAACGCTCCAAAAATCCCTGAAATTACCCCAAAAAATTCCCTGGAAACGCCACAAATTTGGGATTCAGGGGGGGAATTTGGGGAGATTTGGGAGGATTTGGGGAATTTGGGGGAATCCGAGAGGAATTTGGGATGGAAAGGGGGGAAAAATGGGAATTTTGGGGGGGTTTGGGAGGAAAAATGGGAATTTTGGGAGGATTTGGGTGGAAAAATGGGAATTTTGGGGGGGTTGGGAGGAAAAATGGGAATTTTGGGGGGGATTTGGGGATTTTTGGGGGGGAATTGGGAGGAAAAATGGGAATTTTGGGAGGAAAATGGGAATTTTGGGGGAATTTTGGGATTTTTGGGGGGATTTGGGTGGAAAAATGGGAATTTTGGGGGGGATTTGGGACAAAAAATGGGAATTTTGGGGGGGATTTGGGACAAAAAATGGGAATTTTGGGGGGATTTGGGAGGAAAAATGGGAATTTTGGGGATTTTGGGGATTTTGGGGAACTTTGCCCCAAATTCGAGGGGATTTTGGGGCTCCCCTCCCCCCCCCGTGTTTACCTGGACTTTGCCCCCTCCCCCCCCCGGCCCCGCCCCCCCCGCCCCCATAAATGGAACCGTCCGGGGGGGGGAGGGGAGAGGAGCGGCCGCAACCAACGGTGGGTGCGGGGGGGGGACCCCAAAATCCGGGGGGGGAAATCCAAATTTTGGGGGAAAAAATCCAAATTTTGGGGGGAAAAAAATTCCTGATTTTGGGGTAAAAAAATTCTGATTTTGGGGTAAAATCCTGATTTTGGGGGTAAAATCCAAATTTGGGGGGAAAAAATCCAAATTTTGGGGAAAAAAGTCCTGATTTTGGGGTTAAAAAAATCCTGATTTTGGGGTAAAATCCGAATTTTGGGGGGAAAAATCAAAATTTTGGGGGAAAAAATACAAATTTTGGGGTAAAAAATGCTGATTTTGGGGGAAAAAATGCTGATTTTGGGAAAAAAATCCTGATTTTGGGGGGGAAAATCCAAATTTTGGGGGAGAAAATCCAAAGTTTGGGGGGGAAAATCCGAATTTTGGGAGAGAAAATCCAAATTTTGGGAGTCCAGGGGGATCTTTGGGGGAGAAAATGCCAATTTTGGGGCAGAAAATCCAAATTTTGGGGGGTAAAATCCCGATTTTGGGGTCACTGGAGGTGGGTGGGGAAAATCGGGAATTTGGGGAGGGAATTTTGGGGGAAAATCTTGGGATTTCGGGGGGAAAATCCTGGAATTTTGGGGGGAAAATCTTGGAATTTTGGGGGGAAAATCCTGGAATTTTGGGGGGAAAATCCTGGAATTTTGGGAGAAAATCCTGGAATTTTCGGGGGAAAATCTTGGAATTTTGGGGGGAAAATCTTGGAATTTTGGGGGAAAATCTTGGAATTTTGGGGGGAAAATCTTGGAATTTTGGGGGGAAATCCTGGAATTTTCGGGGGAAAATCCTGGAATTTTGGGGGAAAAACTTTGGAATTTTGGGGGGAAAATCCTGGAATTTTGGGGGGAAAATCTTGGAATTTTGGGGGGAAAATCCTGGAATTTTAGGGGGGAAAATCTTGGGATTTTAGGGGGGAAAATCCTGGAATTTTGGGGGGAAAATCCTGGAATTTTAGGGGGGAAAATCTTGGGATTTTAGGGGGGAAAATCCTGGAATTTTGGGGGGAAAATCCTGGAATTTGGGGGGAAAATCTTGGAATTTTGGGGGGAAAATCTTGGAATTTTCGGGGGAAAATCTTGGGATTTTGGGGGGAAAATCCTGGAATTTTTGGGGGAAAATCTTGGAATTTTGGGGGGAAAATCCTGGAATTTTGGGGGAAAATCCGGGAATTTTGGGGTTTTTTTGGGGGTCCCCAGGACGGAGCATGGCCCGGGCCCCCCCCGGGTTGATGGGGGCGCTGCTGCTGCTGCTGCTGCTGCTGCTGGGCTCGGGTGAGACCCCCCCCTCAATTTGGGAGAATTCCCCCGATTTTGGGAAATTTCCCCCGAATTTGGGAAATTTCCCCGATTTTGGGAAATTTTCCTCCCAATTTTGGGTGATTTTTCCCCATTTTGGGGCACCCTGATCCCCTCCCGCCACCCCAAAAACCTCCCAAAATCCCCAAATCCCCCCAAACTGCCCCAAATCCTCCCCAAAAACCCCAAATTCCCCCCAAAATCCCCAAATCCCCCCCCAAAATCCCCAAATCCCCCCCAAAATCCCCAAATCCCCCCCAAAAATCCCAAATTTCCTCACAAATCCCCCCAAATCTCCCCCAAATCCCCTTTCAAACCTCCCAAATATCCCCAAATCCCCCCAAAAAAGCCCCAAATCCCCCCCAAAATTCCCCCAAAAAACCCCAAAGCTCCCCTAAAAATCCCCAAATCCCCCAAAAAACTCAAATTCCCCCTCAAATCCCCCAAATCCTCCCTAAAAATCCCCCAATCCTCCCTAAACCGCCCAAATCCCCCAAAAAATCCCGAAATGCCCCTTAAAACCCCAAATTTCCCCTCAAATCCCCCCAAATCCTCAAAAATCCCCAAATTCCCCCCAAAAAATCCAAAATTTCCTCTCAAATCCCCCCAATAAAACCCCAAATTCCCCCCCAAAAAAAAGCCCCAAATCCCCCAAATTCCCCAAAAATCCCCCCCCAAAATCCCCAAATTCTCCCAAAAAATCCCAAAATTCCCCCAAAAAACCCGCCAAATCCCCCCAAAAAATCCAAAATCCCCGAAGAACCAAAAAAAGCCCCAAAACCCCAAAAAATCCCCCCAAAAATCCCCAAATCCTCCTAAACCCCCAAAAATTCCCAAATCCCCCCTTAAA